>NC_043006.1:54471179-54556179 GCF_006345805.1 Octopus sinensis | reverse complement strand
GGAATATCCAAGGAGTCACAGATGAAAAGAGAGAGAGTGAGTGAAAGTTGTATGTCAGCAACTGACAAGTGCTTTATTTACTTATTTTTTTCGGCGCCAGGAAGATAAACAATAAAGTTGACCATCGCAAACTTTGAATCAGAACACTTACCACAAGGCATAAACGTAATAATAAACTAAAGGAAACGTTAATATATTTACAAACACACACACTATGTATGTATGTCAAACGACGGAAGAGCTCAGGAACAGTCAATGGCCATCAAACAATATATGTACAAGTGTAAGTATGCATGTATGTAGGCGCGGGGACGTGGAAATACCTGCGTAGGTGTCCAGGCATGCGGTTGGGCCACTTGTAGTGGGAGGCCCTTCTATTGTCAAAACATCTCCCTTGGTGAGGGAAACTCTGAGAAACCAGTGACACTAATAATATTCGATGATGTAGATTAGATTCCATCACACTCCAGGGGGAGAAACTAGAAGTAGTTGATAGTTTCCGCTACCTAGGTGACCAAGTTAGTAGTGGAGGTAGATGCTCAGAGATTGTCACCACTAGAATACGAATAGCCTGGGCAAAGTTTAGAAAGCTCCTACCCCTACGGGTGACAATGGGTCTCTTATTTAGAGTGAAAGGTAGATTGTATGATGCATGCGTGCGAACCGCCATGCTTCATGGTAGTGAAACATGGGCTGTGACTGCAGAGGACATGCGTAGACTTGAAAGAAATGAAGCTAGCATGATCCGCTGGATGTGTAATGTCAGTGTGCACACACAACAGAGTGTAAGCGCCCTGAGAGAAATTCTGGATATAAGAAGCATCAGATGTGGTGTGCAAGAGAGACGTTCGCGCTGGTATGGTCATGTACTGCGGATGGATGAGGAGAAATGTGTGAAGAAGTGCCACTCCCAAACAGTTGAAGGTATCAGGGGGAGAGGTAGACCCAGGAAAACATGGGATGAGGTAGTCAAGCATGACCCTTGAACATTGGGCCTCACAGAGGCAATGACGAAAGACTGAGATCTCTGGAGATATGCTGTGACTGCAAAGACCCGGGCTGCTTCCTGCACCAGTTTCGCATAGCCCCAGCCCATCCAAAGTTCCTTGGATTGCAGAACGACCTGCTGTGCTTACCTTGGATCGTAGGGAGACCTACTGTGCTTGAGGAGACCTATTGAGTCAAGTACATCAATATCAAAATAAATATCAATGGAAATTGTAGTTACGATACCTGTGTCGACGGCATGTAAAAAGCACCATCCGAACGTGACCGATGCCAGCGCCGCCTTGACTGGCTTCTGTGATGGTGGCACGTAAAAGGCACCAACCGATCGTGGCCACTGCCAGCCTCCTCTGGCACCCACTACACTCACGGAGTGGTTGGCGTTAAGAAGGGCATCCAGCTGTAGAAAAACTGCCAGATCAGACTGGAGCCTGGTGAAGCCTCCTGGCTTCCCAGACCCCAGTTGAATCGTTCAACCCGTGCTGGCACGGAAAATGGATGTTAAACAATAATGATGATGATGATGTTGTCCATGTTCAGAGAGTGCAAGTCCTTTCTTCACAATAAAATAATCATCATGAACAGGCATCACTTGTCAAATGGCAAGACCTATCATTAAAATGGCTAGTCATAGCCTTTGCAATTGTGGGACTTTCGATCAGGTGACGGCAATACTCAAACACGAGTTTGCAGCCATCATGTATGTATGTATGCATGCATCTCTATCTCTCACTGTGTGTGTGTATACACACATATATTATATATATATGAATACATACATATATATTGAAAGATACAGATAAGGAAATAATTTTATTCTCAAACACAGGATAATGCTAATAATTTAGCATGAGCAGGATCAACTATCCATATTTTGCAGAAAAATCTGTCGGCAGCCAACCAGGAGACTCAAACTCACATCCCTGTGATTACATGTCAAATGCTTTACCACTAAGCTAAACTACCTGAATTACAAATTCTTCTGCAAATTTAGTATATATAACATATGATAGTGTCTTATAAAGCTAGATTTATATATCCTTAATTTGCAAAAGAATTTGTCATTTGGGCAGTTTAGCTTAATGGTAAAGCACTTGACGCATAATCACAGGGATGTGAGTTTGAGTCTCCTGGTTGGCTGCCGAAAGATTTTTCTGCAAAATATGGATAGTTGATCCTGCTCATGCTATATTATTAGCATTATCCTGTGTTTGAGAATAAAATTATTTCCTTATCTGTATCTTTTGATACATCTCAACGCTTCTAAAGCAAACTTTGTTGACTTTCAATATATATATATATAAATATATAAATATATATATATATATATATATATATATATATATATATATATATGTAAACAGTAAAAAATAAATACAAACTGGGACAAGAACGTGAAACACCAAGGAGACGACACAAGAACCACAGGACGGGACATTCGAAGCCCTCAGTCATCAGTCAAGAACCAGATCATCTTCGCAATTTCGGCTGATTAATCTTGAGATTGCTCCGACCTGGGCAGCCACCAAGGGAAATCTAAGCCAAGCGCATTAGGGACACATGTTTCAGGATCGTTGTCCTTCTATCGCCCCACCACCGTACATGTCTCTACGAGAGATTTAGAAATTCAATATTTCTTATTTTGATAATCAGTGAATAGACTTCACTGAGTTATAGATATATACAATTACGAAGTCGAGACAAATATCACCAGCTGACCGCTGTCTGCTACTCTAGGCCGATGAAGGACAATGATCCTGAAACACGTGTCCCTAGATGCAACTTCGGCAGCCGGGGGTGTTTGTCTCCCCTTCGTATATGTATATAAGGACACATACGAAGGGGAGATAAACACCCCCGGCTGCCGAAGCTGCATCTAGGGACACGTGTTTCAGGATCGTTGTCCTTCATCGGCCTAGAGTAGCAGACACTGGTCAGCTGGTGATATTTGTCTCGACTTCGTAATTGTATATATCTATAACTCAGTGAAGTCTATTCACTGATTATCAAAATAAGAAATATTGAATTTCTAAATCTCTCGTAGAGACATGTATGGTGATGGGGTGATAGAATGGTTGTATACTGTCAATCTAACAAGAACGTGACAGTAGGGGGTACACCACCGCTGTATAGCCCTAGGAAGCATCGAACGCCTCCTGATGGCTTTGACACATTTTTCCCCGTGTCCTTATATACATAGGGAAAAATGTGTCAAAGCCATCAGGAGGCGTTCGATGCTTCCTAGGGCTATACAGCGGTGGTGTACCCCCTACTGTCACGTTCTTGTTAGATTGACAGTATACAACCATTCTATCATCCCACCACCGTACATGTCTCTACGAGAGATTTAGAAATTCAATATTTCTTATAAATATATTTATATTTACTTATATTTATATTCTCTTTTATATATATTCTACTTATTATACAACATTACTCTTTTATGTACATTCCTTTATGTACACTGATTTGTTCTGCTTTTTATATTTAACCCTACAGTCTCTTATGTGGTGGTTTAATAAAGTATGTGATTGAGTATTATCTGGTAATTGATATTTGATTTAGATGTATTTCTCCATTTTCTTATCTTGTATATATATATATATATATATATATATATATATATATATATATATATATATATATATACATATATGTATGTATATATGTATACATATCATCATCATCATTGTTTAACATCCGTTTTCCGCGCTAGCACGGGTTGGACGGTTCGACCGGGGTCTGGGAAGCCAGGGGCTGCTCCAGGCTCCAGTCTGATCTGGCAGAGTTTCTACGGCTGGATGCCCTTCCTAACGCCAACCACTCCGCAAGTGGAGCGGGTGCTTTTTACGTGCCACCTGCACAGGGGCCGGGGGGGTCCGGCATCGGTCACGATCGGTTCGAGCTTTTAACGTGCCAGCCAATGCGGCGCTGGCAACGTTCGGATGGTCTTACCGGCACAGAGGCCAGTCGGGGCAGCGCTGGCATCAGCCACGTTCAGATAGTACTTTTTATGTGCCACCGGCACAGGCATCATAACTTCTATTTCCATTGATATTTATTTCGATGTTCATGTTCATGTACTTGACTCAACAGATCTCCTCAGGCACAGCAGGACGATCTGGGATCCGGGGTACTTTGAATGGGCAGGGGCTATGTGGAACTGGTGCAGGAAGCAGCCCGGGTCTTTGCAGTCACAGCATATCTCCAGAGATCTCGGTCCTTCGCCATTGCCTCAGTGAGGCCCAATGCTCTGAGGTCATGCTTGACTACCTCATCCCATGTCTTCCTGGGTCTACCTCTCCCCCTGATGCCTTCAACTGTTTGGGAGTGGCACTTCTTCACACATCTCTCTTCATCCATCCGCAGCACATGACCATACCATCGCAAGCGTCGCTCTTGCACACCACATCTGATGCTTCTTATATCCAGAATTTCTCTCAGGATTCTTACACTCTGTCGTGCGTGCACACTGACACTACACATCCAGCGGATCATGCTAGCTTCATTTCTTTCAAGTCTACGCATGTCCTCTGCAGTCACAGCCCATGTTTCATTACCGTGAAGCATGGCAGTTCGCACACATGCATCATACAATCTACCTTTCGCTCTGAGGGAGAGACATATATATATATATATATATATATATATATATATATATATATATATATACATATATGTATGTATATATGTATATATATATATATATATATATATATATATACATATACATGTATATAGTGGTGGTAGTGAGGGTAAATGCCAGCTGTTTATGTATATATATATATATATTTACATATATACATATATATTTGTATGTATACATATGTGTATGTATATCTATATATGTAAAACTCAACTTGTGTGTCGGTGTGTGTATCTGTGTGTGTGTCTGTGTGTTTAACTTTCTGGCACATCTCCTCCTAGACAACAAATCGTAGAACCACCAAAAATGGGTCACTTAAAGTTTAGGTAAATGAAAATTGAACTGCGCTATTTCTGTTGCGAAATTCATCTCACAAGTGCAAAAATCGATAATGTATTTGTTTAGGCCTTATCCCATGCATTGAATAGTGAACTTTACTCAGTCAGCTGTTTGACGTGAACTGTGTTCACCACGCGTGCAAGCATGCATAAATTGCATGAAAAATAAAAAATCAAGATATAAAAACGAATCGCCGTAATCATTGTAGAAATTCAGCAAAGAAATGAATTTTCAGGATGTAACCTGGAGGATTTTTTCATATTAATCATTTGGACTTTGGGAACACATACCAATTGTTTTCATAACATTTTTAACGCTTTGAATTAAATTTGACCATTTTGCGTTGAGTCTGCAGTTTGAATCACTTTAACCAAATTTTAGCAGGCCAGATTTTTGATCATCATGATACATCGCCAGCGACTCTCTGAAACTCTCCCCTGAAATCCCCGTTGAGAAATACTGATCTAAAAGAATAATTCAACAATGCAATTATTTGATCAACAAAAATTTATGTAATGCTTCTACATACTTCCTATTGAGGAAATGGAACACATAAGCGCAAAAATAGAGGGCATTAAATGCTTGATTTTAAAACCAAAATAATTGAATTTTGATTGAACTTCATCCAAGTTTAGTTTAATTCGCGCATGCATAGAACGCACGAGCACACAAGCTGGGCAATACTGCTAGTATATATATATATATATATATATATATATATATAATATATATATATATAAAATATTATTAGAGACAAAACCACTACTTTGCAAAACAAACAAGGAAAGACTTAATCAATACATAAAATTTTAATAAATAGTCAAAAAAACCGCCACTACAATCGTTTCTTGTCTTGATTGACAATCTTCAGGTGGACTTCCAATTACAAGTCAGTTTCAAATAATTATTTGAAACTGACTTGTAATTGGAAGTCCACCTGAAGATTGTCAATCAAGACAAGAAACGATTGTAGTGGCGGTTTTTTTGACTATTTATTAAAATTTTATGTATTGATTAAGTCTTTCCTTGTTTGTTTTGCAAAGTAGTGGTTTTGTCTCTAATAATATTTTATAATATTTTACTATAAAATTGGATTTAATCCTAAATCTGATTTTTTTCCCTGTAAATTTGGATTTATTCCCTAATATTTATTATTATATATATATATATATATATATATATATATATATAAATACATATCATCATCATCCTCATCATCATTTAACATCCTTCTTCCATGCTAGCATGAGCTGGACAGTTCGACAGGAGCTGGCCAGGCAGAAGCCTACATCATACTTCTGTCTGTTTTGGCATGGTTTTTACAGCTGCATGCCTTTCCTAACAACAACCACACCATAGAATGTGTGTGTGTGTGTGTGTGTGTGTGTGTGTGTGTGTGTGTGTGTGTGTGTGTGTCTGTAACAAATAACTTCCTAGATTCTAAGCCAAGAAGTGAAACCAATTCAACATTTTTTTTTACCAGTTCTTTTCCTATTGTTCTTGGCCTTTGCACTTAGAAATTTATGAGAGTCAACTGTCACATTTAGTTTGGTTCTATTGTTTAAGTTAACATTCTTAGTTTAAATAGAGTCCAGGTAGATAAGAGACAGAAAATCCTTTGTCTAGCCTGACCTAATTTACTTAGAAAAAAATATAAATACAGAACTCAGAATCAGTGCTATTTCTTTTGTCACTTGGCACCAAACAAAAGAGCATCTATTTTTCACTTATGGATTATCATCACACAACAATACAACTTTCACCCTATCAACTTGTCAGCTCAGAGAGGTAGATCTTTCTTACTTTTTCCACCAGTCTTCTAGCAGTCAACAAAATATAAATTAGACTACCTACAGGATGGATATCAGTACTGTGAATAATCAATGTACTATAATTTGAAGAAATTATATTTTAGATTGTAATGATGAAAATAAGGGACCATTTCAACCAATTAATATTTTTCTTCCTCTCATTATCCTTTTATGTATATATATATATATATATATATATATATATATATATATATATATACACACACATGTGTGTTTGTGTATGTATATATATACACACGTTTACATACATATACAACATCATCATCATTTAACGTCTGTTGTCCCATGCTGGCATAGGTTGGACAGTTTGACCAGGGCTGGTAAACTGAGGAGCTGTACCAGATTCCAATCTGATTTGGCATGGCTTCTAAAGCTGGATGCCCTTTCTGATGTCAACCACTCCAAGACTGTATTGGGTGCTTTCTTGTGCCACTGGCACAGGTGCTGGTTGCGTCACAACAATATCTGTCACAGCCATGATTTCACTTGGCTTGATGGGTCTTCTCAAGCAGGGCATATTGCCTAAGCTTTCAATCATTTGTCATTTCTTCCATTAGGCCCAAGGCTCAAAAAGTGATTTTACATGCCACGAGCAGAGGTGCCAGGTATGCAACACTGGCATTGGCCACAACTACGATTTTACTTAGCTTGACAGGTGTTCTCAAGCATGGCAAATTGCCAAAGGTCTTGGTCACTAGTCATTGCCTCCATGAGGCCCAACGTTCGAAGGTCATGCTTCCTCATCTTGCCCCGTGCCTTCCTGGGTCTACCTCTTCCATAGGTTCTCTCCACAGTTAGAGATAGGCACTTCTTTACACAGCTGTCCTCATCCATATGCATCACATGACCATACCAGCACAGCTGTCTCTCTTGCACACCATATCTGATGCCTCTTATGCCCAGTTTTTCTCTCAAGACGCTTACACTCTGTTGTACATGCACACTGACTTTGCATATCCAGTGAAGCATGCTAGCTTCATTTCTTTCAAGCTTTGAAGCTTATGCATGTCCTTGGTGGCCACAGCCCATGTTTTACTGCCGTGTAGCACAGCTGTTTGTACACAGGTATCATGCAGTCTGCTTTTCACTCTGAGGTAGGAGCTCTCTAAACTTTGCCCAGCCTATTCTTATTCTTGCAGTTATGCCCTTAGAGCAGTGTTTCCCAACCTTTTTTCCCGGTGCCCCACTTTTTCATAGCAAAAGTTTTTACGCCCCACCTTTTCCCATGTCCACTCACATTTACAAGTACATGTGGGCCCACGTCTATGCCCCGCGCCCCACCTGAATTTTCTCAGGCCCCACCTTGGGAATCACTGCCTTAGAGCATCCACCTCTGCTATTGACTTGGTCATCTAGATAACAGAAACTATCAACTACCTCTAGTTTACCCCACTGGCATTTGATGGAGTTTATTTTCGGTACACTTTTAGTATTTATGGAACTTTTATACCTTCAACACACAAATCTATTTTCCCAATTAACCTTCCTCTGATATTGCTGCACCTCTTATCTGTCTATAGCTTACACTGGGTACAGCTTATGGAATTTCTGCCTACGCCCTTCCTACAGATTGATCAGGGTCATCTGCTTGAAGAGATTTATGATTTGTCTTCCTTCCTACTTACTAACACTTTGGTTTTTGCTAGGTTAACTCTAAGGCCCTTCGATTCTAGATCTTGTTTCCACACCTGAAACTTCTTCTGTAGTTCTGGTAGTGATTCAGCTATGACAACAATGCCATCAGCTCCCAGGAACAGCCCAACTTAAATTCCTCTGTTATTGTCTGGAGGACTATGATGAACAAGAGGAGGCTGAGGGCTGATACTCGGTGAACCCCTACTTGTACTCTGAATTCATCACTATACTTGTTGCCAACCCTCACCTTACTGACAGTATCACTGTACATGGCTTGTATAGCTCTCACCAACCTCTTGTCTATCCCTATGGAACACTGAGTATTCCTGAGGTAGATCCAGTGACAATTGTGTAAATATCGTAGTTGATGTCAGGTACCCATAGGCAGTGAACATGCTTCACTGGCTAACTACTAGGTATATGTATAATAAGTACTAGGTACTTATTACACACACACACACACACTTTTAATGCACAATATATGTATTTATCTATTCTGGTGATACTCACAAAAAATTTCCTTTAATGGACCAGGCTACAAACCACATAGTAAACTAATACTTAGGAGTCTAATGTAGAGTCTTATGCAGTTGAAATCCTTTAGCTCTGATCAGTGATGATTATTTCATGAGAAGTTTATAGAATACAAAGAAAGTTCGGAGATATGAGATAATATCCATAGGTTGATGGCCATTTCTCAGCCAACATCATGCAAAAATGATTTATTTTATTGTATAATAAATCATTGTACATATCTGCACTTGTGTGTATGTTATAAATTGCATAGCACTATTGTAAATTTTACAAATGAATGCAGATACAGAAGGCTAGCTCATCTGATCAATAGAATATCATAGTTTACATTATTAATTATATATTTCTAAACACTCTAAAGATTAGTTTAACTGATTAGTTTTCCTTCTGATAAATTTTCTTTGCATTTTATGTACTTTATATAGATCGGTACTCTGAACTACCATACTAATTCTATTGTTCTTACTCAATATTCTTCTCTTTCATTCTAGTTTAACTTTCATTTTGTTTCTCTTTTTGTTCATACTACTCTCTATATCTCATAAACACAATATTTAAAAACTTCTCTCTAATTCCTTTATACTTTTACTTTCTTTTCTTTCTCTCTCTTATTAATGCCTCTAATTTATTAATGATAATCTCTCTCTCTCTCTCTCTCTCTCTCTCTCTCTCTCTCTCTCTCTCTCTCTCTCTCTCTCTCTCTCTCTCTCTCTCTCTCTCTCTCTCTCTCTCTTATAGTATGCATCATTTTCACATTCATCACCACTACCCATTGTTTCCTTTTTAATATCTTGCTAAATCTTCTTGCCTCCCCTTTATAGCAATTTTATTGTGAATTATTGTCTTCCATACATTAACATTTTGAAGGTAATTTGTTTTTGCATGTGTATACTGCAGTTGAAAAATTGATGTAACCACAATATTCTATTGATCTGAAGAGCTTGCCTTCTGTATCTGCATTCATTTGTAAAATTTACAACAGTGCTATGCAATTTATAGTATACACACTAGTGTAGATATGTAAAATGATTTATGTATTAAAATTATTTTTGCATGATATTGGCTGTGAAATGGCCATCATCCTATGGATATCAATTGGTGAAATAAATACATTCATCTCAAACCATCTGATTTTCTTTATATGCACACACACGTGTGTGTGTGTGCACACACATATACATACCTAAATATATTTATACATACACACAATTACTCCTGCACCACCATACATCTCTCACTATTGCCATCTCATCCTTCTCTTGACCTTTATCAGTATCACCATTCTCCATCTCGTCACTCCCATGCATCATGGGACTCCCACCTCACCTAATCTACCATTTTTAATACTTGTTATTCATGCATTATATTCACACATATCCTTAGCCATTCCCATCTCTTTCTCTTTCCCTACCATACACTCTTGCAACCTCTATCCACCTTCATTCTCTCTTCACTCGCTTTTACTCACCTAATACTTTGAGGATTCACCCAGACACCTAACCCTTGCTATTATTATCTCAATGATACCCACTCTCCCTTCAAAAATGTGAATGACCATGTAGCTCCTGCAGAGCAAGAAACCTGTTCTACCCTGGCCTTTTCTCACATACTTTAACCTTCATTTCCTAGCATAAAGTTGCCTCCCTTGGGAATCATAGACCTGCAAATTGTATGGTGACCTCACTAGTGCTGGTTTTATGAAAAAGTACCCAGTACATGCTGTAAAGTGATTGGCGTTAGTAAGGGCATCTAGCTGTAAAAAAACATACCAAAGTAGAAAATGGAATACAATGCAGTCCAATCCATGCTAGCGTGATGCATAGGAACTAAGCAATGATGATGGTGGTGATGGTTATGATGGTTATGATGATGATGATGAGGATGATGATGATACACTCACACACACCTCCCTTCCTGGCTCCCATCTGCTCACCACCACTGTTTGTAGGTGCTTATCCATGAAATCTTTTGGGAATGAAGGAAATTTTAATTCATGAAGTTGCAAATACATAGACTCACTGCAGCTTGGCAAGTACTCACAAAAATCGTATTCCCAGATGATAAATACCCTCTCCAAACTACACACTCACTCTTCCCAATTCCACATGATCAATGTTGACACAATGCCAGAGTGGGGGTATGTAGATGAGTGCAAGAAGTAGGATGGAGGGGAACCTCAGTTAAACTGCTCATGAGCAAGTAACAGAGATGCAATTTTACTCGATGGGCAGCAGTGATGAGGTGGGTAGTGTATGTATAGTTTTGGCTGAGAAATGGGTTGATAATTGATTGAAGTAGTCAATGTGTATGATAGGATTGTTATGATAAGACTAGTCTGGATAATATCAGAGTGGCAATAATCTCTGCATATGCTCCACATGCAGTTTCAGTGAGTCCCTTTTGCAGTTTACCTCAATGATGGAAAACAATGACCTTATTTTGAGGGCTGATAACTTCAGCAGACGTGTCGGACAGTGTTCCAATGGATTTCATAGCAGTTATAGCTTTGGTGCTAGAAATGAGGAGGAAACAAGACTGTTAGAATTCTGTCATACAAATGATTGTTGAACAGCAACATAACCTCCAGGAAACCAACAAGTCACTTAATCACCTAACAGTCTGGTGGGCACATAAGCCAGATTGGCTACATTCTCACCAGAAACAGTGATAGGCAGATGCTTGGGAATGTAAAGTCCCTCCCTGAAGAAGAATGTACAATGCAACTTATGTTAGACTTCAGACTTAGTAATAGAAAGATTCAGAGATACCAATCTAGAAAGTGAAGATATAAAAGTTTAAGTATCCTTCAAAGAGTGAGAGATTAAGAGATGTTCTAATTGAGGCATATGACAAGAAAGAAAAGGAGAGAGAGAGAGAGAGAGAGAGATGTATAACACAGAGGATGACTGATAGTTGTTACAGGAAATCTACTGAGGGTCAAATCTGTAGCTGGTGCAGTTTCAGTCAGACCAAGAGTGACATGGTGAGGGAACAGGGAGATAGACTGGGCTATAAAAGCAAAGAGATGTGCCGCCACTTATTTTCCCATCTGCTCTACCACACTTCCTCTTAACACTTCTCATATCTACTATCATTCACCGCACCCTCTCACATCCGCAACTACACCAACTTGTTATAGCTACCCTTATACAAATATATTACATTGTTTTGAAATTCCCAACTATGTTTTGGATAAGTAGTGTTGTATGAAATGTTAAGAACAGAATAGTAAATTTAAGGCTTTCTAAATCACAGAGATATGATATACCATTATTAGAAATACATTTTTGAAGTCAATATTATTTTCTTTGGATCAATTTGTATTCCAGCATTTCAATATTGCATTACTCATCAAAGACCTATTTCCTCGCCAACTAATGGAGAGGATATTTTCATTCAAACCTCTCATTGAATATTGTGAAGAGTCCTATTGATTAATAACGATCTTATGAAACAATCACCTAATGTATTACAACATAATAGAAATATAATTTCATCCGTAGATGCTTTGAATTTGTTATTGATTTTGTTCTTGATATAAATATTTCCTTTGGCCTTTTCTTCCAGTATAGACCAGTTTCATCAGTATTAGATATTTTTTCTAATGATTAGGACACTTTCTTGATTGTTTCAGTTAATGGTGACAAATCCTCCAACAGTTTTTGCATAACTTGAACTACTTTTGCCAAGCAGTTCAATATTTTGAAGAAAGATTATAATAAATTAGATTCTTGGTTTTCACATTGTAACCTTTTAATAAGTTTATTTGTGTGTGTGTGTGTGTGTGTGTAAGTTTTATGTTCAGTTACAATAAAGACAATTTTACATTAATGTGATGGGGTACTCTATACTTTTGTAGAGTACAAATTTATTATTCTTTCACAAGAATGTTGTTGACAGTGACTTTGAAGTTTTGGTCAGCTAAGCCATTGTCAGACTGCAAAATGACTTTGCTGGTCGAAACTTCAAAGTCACAATCAACAACATTCTTGTATAAGAATTATATATATATATATATATAAGTATAGGAAAGAATGGAGTTGAACGAAGATTTAACAAGATTCCTTTATTTTATTTTCGACATATGTTTCGAAGTCTGCAAAATTCCTAATTCCGAATGAATAAGGAGTCCATTATGCAGCTTTCTCATCAGGAAAATCTGGGAACTTCTTTCGGCAACAAAATGCACAAGTTTTTAGATGACTGCTCTCAAGGAGCCCATAGCGATAATGAAAAATAGTGTCTATTTATAGGGGGTGACGTCAGATTGGTTGAATGTAGGAGAAACTGGCAGTTACTAGAGTTCAAGGGTTCAATCGAGGTTGGAGGAGGAAGGTAAAAGAATATTAAGGTGAGGGAATGTATTCCGTTTGACTGGTGTTTATATTTGATTTATTTTATGAATGAGTGCTCATATGTGTGAGTGTGTATAATTGTCTTAATGTGTGTGTCTGTGAATGCGTGATTGTGTAGAAGGCTGACAGAAAATTAACAGTCAGGAGGTGAAAGGACTGTGTCTGTGTGTTCGAATGTGTCAACTTAAGAGGGAGCGGGCAGAGAAAGCCCACAATAGTAGTGACAAGAGACCAGAGGACAACTGGAATTGGTAGCAGCTCTTAGAAATTATGAGAAAATCTTATAAACTAAAGGGATGAGATATCACAAATTAATTTTGTAGGAAATCCAGGGGTTACCTATATTAGACTTCATTGGTATGAGTGAAAGGTGTGCTTTTTCCAGTGTAAACATCTGAAAGATCTCTCGACAATCGAGTTTATTACGTGGCCTCGGGCAAACAGAATATGAAAAAGTTCGGAATTACAGAGGGCACAGATTTTTCTGCCCTTATCAAACGGTAAGGACACCGCCAATATTGACCATTCCAGCGTAAAAGTTGAATTTGTGTTCTTCAAACGCCAGACTAATTTGCTTAGCCCTGTGGTGTGCTGTTTACTCTTATCTCTGAACGTGGAAAAATGGTTGGAGACCCTTGTGGCTAATTTAGAAGAGGTTGCGCCAAGGTATCGGTTATCTTTCGGTTATCTACCCAGGTATCGGTTATCTACCCATGTTTAGTGGCAAGTCATCCCTCTTTATGTTCTTAGTTCAAATTCCACAGAAGTTGACTTTGCCTTTCATTCTTTCAGGGTCAATAAGATAAGACCAGTTGTGCACTGGGCCAATGAAATTGACTTACACCCTCCGCCGAACTGACAGGCCTTGTACCAAAATTTGAGACAATAGATCCCATAAAATTCAAAAGTTCACTGGACAAATTTCTTCAAAAGATCCTGGACCAACCTCCTACACTCAGATGTGTCTTCAACAATAACTCTTTACTAGAGTAGGCCATGGTACCCTATATATGACTAAAAGACTTCATCAGGTGATGCTATTAAGTTAGACATGGCCTGGACCTATATTGACCAAAACCTATCAAAGTTAATATTAGTCTCATTCTTGTGTTAGAGTTTTCTAATTTTCTTCATATCTGTGTGTGGTACCATAAGTTTCATCTCTAAGTATGTTAAAGAATGGTTCTGTATTAATTTCCTAAATTCAGAGAGTAAATCTAATTTAATGTTCTCAGTGTTAATTAACGAACCTCTTTATTGCAATATTTGAGTCAAAGAAACTTGTAGTTATTGGCCTCGTTTCTAATTCGCACACATTAGTAAATTTAAAAAATTTCATTGCTTTGTTTCTTCTTCACTTTTGTACGCGCGCGCGCGCGTTTATGAGACGTACAACGCCCATAACAATTTTAAAAACTTTTTGAAGCGATGTAATTTTTATTTATTTAAGACAAAATTCGGAATCTGAATAAATTAATGCAGCCTACATCGGCAACAATTAACCAAAAGGTAAGTTTCTGGAATGTCGACGTTTAATTGATGTGGAGAAAGAAAAGTTTCTAAGTTTCAACTGAACAGAAAAACAAAAAGGTTGAAGAAATTGCTATGAACAATTGATAAAGAGGAAATACACAACGAAGCAGCGTGTATGGGGGAAAGATATATAGGGTAAAAAGAAGAGGGACAGAATAAGAAGGCGAAATAAACAGGAACTTGACGGCCATGGGAACCTGGTTAGTGTTGTGAGGTAGAGGAAGAGGTCAAAATAGTGGGACGTTAAAAAAATAAGCGAACACACAGATACAGCCACAGAGCGAGTGTATTAACGGTAACAGTAACAAACACACAGACACAGGCGTAGTGTCGGACACTTTTTGAACACACACACACATACAATATTGCCTACATACGCACATATACAGCTGTACATGCACACACACATTAAAATAACCGGTGCACGAGGTTATGGAAAAACACGTAAAGAAAAACAGACAGTACTGAGAAGATCAATAGATGCGGTGTCGGATCTTTCCGGTTTGAACGGCAGTTTTTAACATAATTTCTAGGTAACTAAAAAATTTTAAACTTCGTATACTGGTAGAATGTGTTTATAAAACATCTTTTTCTCTTGGCTTTATTGAGAAAATTCTATAGTTTGTAAGATATTTGTTGTTGTTTTTCTTCAATTTCTGCAATTTCAACCAATCAGTGACGTGTATTGAGGTAAAAAAAAAAACATTCTGTGCCGTATGAATATGTCCCTCGTTTAAGAAACAGATTGAGTTTATTTACATTTGTGAAGAAAAAAAAGATACCCTTCGCCCCACCCCTAACTAACCCTAACCCTAAAACATTGAAATGCAATAGATCGATACTAGGGTCATAATTATGGGTGACAATTTCATATGACACCGCTAGAAAAAACTGCCGTTCAAACCGAAAAGATCCGCGGTGTCTGTTGTACGTATTTTTTTTTTTTGTGACAGCAGTGAGTAATTAAGAAAAATTTAGTTATTATTTCCAGCAAATCAAACGACCACTTGAGGCCATCGTTATCTCAAAGTCCCGGCAATGTCCGTGCTTGTGTATGTGTGAGTATCCTGAAGGAAATTAGTTTTTGAAATCGACAGCAGATGGTCGGAAAGTCTACGCGCATATGGAAATACTTTGATTTTGATATTAATATACGGCGGAATTCTTATTTAAGCACTCCATATAACCTCTCATAACTTTTATATTTTCTGGAATTCTCAAAAAAATTTTGCGAATTTGTGTTCTACGCACGAGAATTAATGCGGTTTTCGACACACTGTTATGTAACAGCAAACACCTTGTCTCTGTAAGCAATATCTTTGTATATAATGACAAGGTGCTTACATCTGTTCCATATAGTGTTATAAATTTCAGACTTTACGGGTTCGTTACTATGTTGTCATTAATTTCTTCCACCAAAGTGGTTGTGATTTTTGTAATTAGCATGAAAAACTACGTGTTTGTGTAGAAATTTTTCGTACAATCGAAAGAAGTAAATCAATGCTGTATGGTTAAGAAGGTTATTTTGTAACCATGTGGTTTTGGGTTCAGTCCTACGTTGCGGTATTTTGGGCGAGTGTCTTCTATTATAACCTAGGACCGACCAATGCCTTGTGTGTAAATTTTGTTGACGGAAACTGTGTGGAAGCTTGTTGTGCATACACATATCTTTTTTTACTAGTTTCAGTCATCAGATTGCGGCTATGTTAGGGTACCGCATTGAAATACTTATTTCTTAAGCCTGGTACTTATTCTATTGGTCTTTTTTGCCGAACCGTTAAGTTACTGGGACATAAACACACTAACAAGCGATGGTGGCACACACAAACGCATACACAGTTATATATACATACAACAAGCTTCTTTTGGTTTCTGTCTACTAAATCCACTTACAAGGCTTTGGTCAGCTTGAGGCTATAGCAGAAGACACTTTCCGGATCTTTTCGGTTTAAAGGGCAGTTTTTTCTAGCGGTGTCATATGAAATTGTCACCTATAATTATGACCCTAGTATCGATCTATTGCATTTCAATCTGTTTTAGGGTTAGGGGTGGGGGAAGGGTATCTTTTTCTTCACAAATGTAAATAAACCCAATCTGTTTCTTAAACGAGGGACATATTCATACGGCACAATGTTTTTTTTTTACCTAAATGGACGTCATTGATTGGTTGAAATTGCAGAAATTGAAGAAAAAACAACAAATATCTTACAAACTATAGAATTTTCTCAATAAAGCCAAGAGAAAAAGATGTTTTATAAACACATTCTACCAGTATACGAAGTTTAAAATTTTTTAGTTACCTAGAAATTATGTTAAAAACTGCTGTTCAAACCAAAAAGATCCCACTTTCCCCTTTTTAAATTTTGAAATCATTTTTATACATGAATATATACATCCCCTTTATAATGCCCCACTTTCGCATATACTCATAGGCCGAAAATAACATAAGATACTCAGGTCTAAAAACAAAAGAAATATTTATCAACATTGGCGTAGGAGTGGCTGTGTGGTAAGTAGCTTGCTTATGAACCACATGGTTCTGGGTTCAGTCCCACTGCATGGCACCTTGGACAAGTGTCTTTCTTCTACTATAACCTCGGGCCGACCGAAGCCCTGTTAGTGGATTTGGTAGACGGAAACTGAAAGAAGCCCGTCTTATATATGTATATATATATATATAAATATATATATTACGGAGATGTACTCGCATAGCAAGTGATTTGATCTGAGATCGTGTGCTGGAACGAAAACAATTGCAGCGTGGAAGGTGTTTGTAAGCCATTTAAGAAACACCAAAGCCGTTCGATTCACTTCAACATTTGAGTTTAATTTATCAAAATACTAGCAGAATTGCCTGGCGATGCTTGGGGCTGAATTACTTGAAAGTACTGTTAATGATTGCACTGAATTATGATGATTATTCAGGCAAATATTGATATAAGTTTACGGCGAATGAATGTATTTGTAAGTGTATAGAAAGCTGTGTAAAGGGGTTCCTACCCCCCCCCCCGTAGAATGGTGTAAGAGTTTGCCTTGAAAAGAGCCATGTTATTGTTCTCATAATTGTAAGAATTTGATAGTCGTGGAAGGCAGTGTAAAACGTTTACAGGTGAATAGGGTCTCTTCGTTTTCCACGAACGGCAGCGGATGTGCTGTTACAAATCTTCATGCTGTGTTAAAAGAGAATGAATGCCCTATGCATCCATTCCCCTATAGCAAGAGGGGAATGAAGCATAGGTAAGTAAATATGGGTAATTTATAAAATATAGAACAATAGCATCTACTCACCATATGTCAGACCGGCAAGACTGTAGTGGTGCTGAATAGATGAATCACAACACAGTGGTGGAGATGTTTTCATTGATGGGCGTTATGATTAAATTTGTTGTTGTATAAAATGATCTGTTGCTTAGTTTCCAAAGTGTATGTTGCGATTGTGTTGTCGCTTATGTAAACTTTAACAGTGAGAGTGTAGATGTAGGGGGTAGATGTGTCATGTACGTTGGATATAGAAGATGAGGCTGGTGGTTTGATGATGAATGGATAGAAATAGATGTGAGCGAAGGACAGGTGTTGGTTAAGTGTGAATTAATGTCATGAAACGCCTAAAAATGTAAATGCCATCATAAAAGAGAGTCGTATGTAAGTGAAATACTAACGTGTTCGAAAATGATGAAACGTAGTAATCCTATAAAACCTCCTTGTACACAATGTTTTTTGTTTTTTGTTGTGGAACGAATGCGAAAGCATCACTGTTGCTGCCAACACGTGAGCAGGCAACATAAAGCTGACCATGAGAGAAACATGGCTCTCCCAAATGAATTCCCGCCACAGACAGTGTTTGACCCTGCGCTTTGTTAATTGACATTGCGAAACATGGCCTTACTGGGAACTGGGACCTCCGAAATATGAAAGGTAGGTCTGCTCTTGATGGGAAAAGATGCATCGTAGGTATGAGCACAACGTTGCCTCGACCGCACCCTGTGATAATGGTGGCCTCAATCGGATTGGGAGATAAGGACTTAACGATCAAACGTGTGCCATTGCATTGTTTTGGGGGAACCAAATTTCTAATGAGTTTTATAGGGGCACCAACTTTAAGTTTGAGAATGTGTGGTGGTAGTAAGGGGGGCTCAAAGGAATTGAGTACCTCTATTGGATAGTTGATGACGTCCTCTGGGTCAGGAGTTGTATTGATAGTCTTATATACATAGACATCCCCAGGAATGAGTTTTAGCATTTCATCATTAATATGGTGAACAGTTTTATTCCTCGGGGCCAGAATAGCCCTTTGGCCAATCCAATCCATATTCTGATAATTAGCTTGTAGATCTGGGAATACTGCATCTCTGAGATCAGAAGGCGTTTTAACAATGGTACAAATGGAATCGTTGGCAATATTACCATTTTCATCCCCTGGTATTTTGCCTTCGCCAAGTGCAAGGAGGGTGTGAGAAATATGAGCACGCATATTGGTGTGAAGTTTGAGAGTCTTCACCAGTGGCCACAATGTGGATGACTTAAGACACGCACTTACTGCATCAGCTCTAGTCCCTTTGGGAATAACAGGAAGTGTTTGTCGGAAGTCCCCTAAAAGAAGAAGTGATGAAGAGTGTTTGATGTCTCTGAGAGATCTATCTAGTGCCTCAAGAGCACCTCTGTGGGCCATCGTGCATTCATCCCAAACGATAAGTTTGCAGCCTGATCGGAGCTGTTACTGATGTTGCAAGTTGGTGTCTCAGTCTTCGCTAAGTCAAGCGGGAGCTTGAAAGTGGAGTGAGCTGTCCTGCCGCCTGGCAACAAAGTAGCCACAATTCCAGATGATGCCACAGCTAGGGCAATGCCTTGTGTTCGCGTAATCTCAGCCAATATTAATTTGTTGACAAAAGTTTTCCCAGTGCCCCCAGGAGCGTCCAGGAAAAAAAATCCCCCAGCTTTGACCCGGACTGAATTAACAACGGAGTTGTAAGCGAACTTCTGTTCTGGAAGGAGCTTTGGCTCATTGTTGGCTATGTACTCGGCAAGCTCGTCAACATTAAAACATGTCTCACGCAGCAAATGTGAAGACAGAGTGTTTGTGCCTTCCCGGTTTGTTGAAGGTAGGCCATAGACCGGCAAGGCACTACCGCCCATATCAAGTACAGTATCTTTGAACGTAGTTTGTTACCACACAGCCACACCTGCCCCTATGTATGTGTGTGTGTGTGTGTGTGCGTATGGGTAGATATATTATGCATGTATATATGTGTAAATATATATGTGTACATATTACATGTACATCTATATATATACATCTACACATAAAATACAAAATACAAAGTTATATCTTGATATCGCTAGTGATAACAATACTCAAAGTATATAACAGACTGGAATTGTAGGCCCGTCTCTTGCAATTTCGATCAATTGGATCTTGTCCTCCCTCTTGTATAGAAGTGTACGGCTGCAGCGAAATTCATTTTTGGACTTTCTTCTATCGAAGGCATTTAAACAAAAATGCTTCTGTAAAGACGGTGAAAATATTGTCAATTTCCCCAAACAGGGGCACAATTCAATTTTTAAACAATAAGCAAAGCCCCTTCTCTGAAAGGGGGAGGGTTACGGTTTACAATTATTTAACAAATGCAACACAACAACGTTTCCCTGACAAAGAACCAACAAACGTGATTACAATAGTCAAACAGTAATAATAATAACAACAAACCTTTTTAATTTATCCCCATTTATGTGAAACCACTTATTCAAGTTGAAGTCATTGATGCAATTTTATACGAATTGCTAATACACACACACACATAATAAGGGTGAAAAATTGAATATTAATTTGATTAATATGAATTGAAAACCAGTGGTGTAGCATATAAGACCATAGCGGATCTTCCTCTAGCAAAAAGGATGACCAGTATTAATGGCTCATCCCTGTTATATAAATACTTTCACTTTAATTGTTGCACACTTGCAAAGAGAAAGTGGGAGAAAGTGTGGTGGTAATGGAAGGAGTGAAGCACTTGAAATGAGAGAGGCAAATCGTAAAATATTGAGTTTTCTCGAATTTTTGCTTAATTGGGGGTCAAATTGAAAAAAACTTTACATGCCATGACCCAATCGAATCTACTTGGAAAAATCATAGGTAAATTCCAATTGAAGAAATTCTATATTGTAGAATTGTATTAAAAAGAAACATGGGAACAGGCAGAGAAAATCTGCTTTTTATCATAAGAGATTTTCGTCGCTAAAATCCGCGACCTGTTCACTGATAAAAATCCGTGCTGCATCAATGAATCGAACGGCTTTTGTGTGTTTCTTAAATGGCTTACAAACACCTTCCACGCTGCAATATATATATATATATATATATATATATGTGTGTGTGTGTGTGTATGTTTGTGTGCCTGTGTTTGTCCCCCAACATCGCTTGACAACCAATGCTGGTGTGTTAATGTCCCTGTAGCTTAGCGGCTTGGCAAAAGAGACCGATAGAATAAGTACTAGGCTTACAAAGAATAAGTCCTGGGGGCGATTTGCTTGACTAAAGGAGTGCTCCAGTATGGCCACAGTCAAATGACTGAAACAAGTAAAAGAGTAACATGCAGTACACTAACTCAGTCTCCATAAAAACACAAGGGTTCATTATAGAACAATGAACACCTATAGAGAAACCTACAGACCAACAACCTCTACACCCAAGCAAATCTTTTGGTGAATATCAAGGCAAGATAGGAATATGTCCTATACTAACAACACCATGACTAATAATCACCAGCTTCCAAATAAAAATAGGAACTTCCCTAAATAACAAGTACAGGGTTTCACTAGCTAAAACATACCTCCTACTTACATTCCTTTGTGAACCTCTAAAATATTCCATTACAAAAAAGTTGACACACCCAGTTATTAAACTTCTAAATACTGGACATTGAACCTTTGATCTTTACGTTGTCAAAGCAAAGGATTAAATTGAATAAAACCAAAAATAACTGAACTACTAAAGCACTCTGTGCCTACCAAACAAAGGACACACCTAAACATACACTTGCTTACAAAGCCCTACTTACATGAGTAAATTCCAAACAATAACATAACCCAAATTTTAATATAAATTTCTCCAAAACACTTCTCCATAACAACCCACCCTAAAACCTAATTATCATCCCACTTAAACCCACGTACTCAAAGAAGACTTTAACCTGTAGATGGATAGGTTGTATTCCATGTAATGTAACTACTTAGAAGGCTGTAATATCATTTGACAGGAACATGGTATAAGGAAATACATGGAACAAGGTGGTAACTTTAAATACCTTTAATGTGGTCACACATATACTAGCTGATGGTAAATGGAAATGGTTGATGAGCATTTATTCATATATCTACATGCATCTGTATGGGTTGTATGTTAGCTGTTAACCCTGATGAGGAAGATCATGAACTGCGATATGTTAGAACCTGTGCAGTGTGTTGGTGTTGGTGAGAGACATGATGGTGGCAACAAAGATGGAGGTAGCTGTAATGTGGTCAGTGGTTAGACCTTAGTAGGTCTGGAACCAACAGACTCCGAGACTAGGAGGAAGCAAGTTTTTATAGCTGACGGCAGGCTCCAATAGAGTTTAGAACAGACTGTCTCACATGATTTATTTGGAGGCTGCAATTGGTTAGGTTGCATATTGGCACATGATAGAGTAAGAGACAAATTGTATGAATACCAACCAATTAGAGTGGTAGACGAAACGGGGTCCAAAACAGCGCCCAAAGGTTAGCTGTTACCTGCTATGTTCATATGTATGTATATATAATAGAGAGATAGGTAGTGGGTAGCGATTTTCTTCACTACTTCAAGGAGTGACGACCCTGCCTGACACGAGTCCCGGGCTCAGCTGGGTCCAGCTGACAGTACCTGGTATGGGCCCCTATCCAGAGTTATGGAAAGGAGACAATCTTCAAAGAAATCCAAAGTGGAGCCCCATAGGCAGTTTAGTGTTCGACTCAACACTTTTCCACCAACTCCTGCAACCAAGTTGGTGCCAAACATTATGCTGTGCACTCCTTTGGACTATGTCAGCGAGGTCGAAAGAGGAATCCTGACGATTGGGCTACCCAGGATTTTCTTACATCTAGCCCAGGCCTGCACAAAGCTGGAGAGGACATGAAATGTAAAAGCCAGACTGGATTAGTTTATGCGCAACTCCATTGTCTCCCGAGACAAAAGGATGCCAACAATAATAGAGAGAGAAAGTACACTAGTTCTCTACAAACCCAATAGAGACTATATAAAACCAAGATTAACGCTAATGCATCGTAGTCCAGTGATAGCTTAAATGGCTGAAACTTCAATGTCATTGGCAACAATATTCTTGTTTAAGAATAAACTTGTACTCTACAAAAGTATAGAGTAAACCCTTGTATTAATATAAAATTGTTATTATAAACATAAATTAAATCATTAACTTATATATATATATATATATATATTATATATATATATATATATATATATATATATATTTTAAAATTATAAGTATATGAAAGAATGGAGTTGAACGACTAGTTAACAAATATCCTTTATTTTCGACATGTGTTTCGAAGGCTGCATATTCCTAATTCTGAAGGAATAAGGAGTACATTATGCAGATTTCTCATCAGGAAAATCAAGGAACTTATGTTGACATCAAAATGCACAAAAAACTTTTAGCTGACCGCTCTCAAGGAGCCCATGGCGATAATGAGTGTCTCTTTATAAGGAGTGACGTCAGAGTGGCTGAATGTAGAAGAATCTAGAAGGTTCTAAAGATTCAAGGGTTCAAACGAAGTAGGAGGAGGGAGGCATAAGAATAGTAAGGTGAGAGAGTGCAGGTCAAAAGAATGGTGGGTTTAAATGATTTCTTTTATGAATGAGTGCCTGTGTGTGTGACTGTATATAAATGTCTTAATGTGTATATGTGTGTGTCTGAATGCGTGATTGTGTTTGTAGATGGGTAGATGTCAGAAAACTGACAGCTGTGAGGTGAGAGGTCTGTGTCTGTGTGTTCGATTATGTTTACTGTTGAGAAAGGAAAGTAGATAGCGAAAGGGAGAAAGAATCGGGCGAGGTGAGAGGCAACGCAAGAATGGATAGTAGTAATTGGGAATATAAGAAAATCTTTTTGACTATTGGGGTGAAATATAGCAAAAATTTTTTTGGCAATCGAGGGGTTATCTATATTAGTCACTATTTATATGAGTGAAAGGTGTGTCTTTTCCAGTGTAAACACCTGTAGGATCTTTCGACGATTGTATTTATTAAAGGGACTTTGGCGAACAAAATATGAAAAAGTTTGGAATTACAGATGCCACAAAATTTTCTGCCTTTATCAAATGAGAAGGACACCGACAAAATGGACCATTCGCGCTTGAACGTAGTGTTATTGTTCTTCCTTGATTTTCCTGATGAGAAATCTGCATAATGTACTCCTTCATATTTTGTTTGCCAAAGTCCCTTTAATAAATACAATCATCGAAAGATCCTACAGGTGTTTACACTGGAAAAGACACACCTTTCACTCATATAAATAGTGACTCCTAGAATTCCCTCACTCTTTCTATTTCTTCTGAAGACATCAACTTGCAGCCATTCAAGTGAAACTTCAATCCCATAGGTTTCAGAGGTACCTGAAAATTTGAATGAGAAATTCAAAGGTATGTGAATTTCCTGATCAATTTCACAAAATTTCACAAGTTTTCAATATGTTCACTGCCTGTGATATGGCACAGATCAAGTCAGCTGTCCAGCTCCTGCCAAACACTGCAGTATGTCTAGGGTAAATCTCCAGTGCGGAAGTATTCTTTGCTTGAGTTCCGCTCAGCTTGTAAGAAGAGTGAAGACATAGACCAGTCCCTTCACCTAGTCCCAGAGAAAATAATCACAAGGTGTCAAGTCAGGTGAATGTGGCAGCCATTTCAACAGCACATTGTCTTCATCACCACCATACAGAAAAAGCATGCAACATTAGACCTAGAATTTTGAGTGGTTTCTACATGCAAACAGTTAAAATTTGAGATCATTTGAATGAGAATTGGTCAAGTTAAGTTACAATATTATATCAATTTTTCTGAAACACACACCCATGTATATATATATATATATACACACACACACACATATGCACAGGTAATCATGAGTGAGTTTAAAATGGTGTATAGTAGACATGTATCTATGTATGTACATGTATATATATATCATCATCATCATCATCCTCGTTTAACGTCCGTTCTCCATGCTAGCATGGGTTGGACGGTTCGACTGGGGTTCTGGGAAGCCAGAAGGCTGCACCAGGCTCCAGTCTAATCTGGCAATGTTTCTACAGCTGGATGCCCTTCCTAACGCCAACACTCCGTGAGTGTAGTGGGTGCTTTTTACGTGCCACCTGCACAGGTGCCAGGCGAGGCTGGCAACGGCCACGGTCAGATTGGTGTATTTTATGTGCCACCGGCACGGAAGCCAGTCGAGGCGGTGCTGGCATCGGCCACGAGTCGGATAGTGCTTTTTACGTACCACCAGACCAGGGATCCTGGCTGGTTCAATTCGATTTCGATTTCGCTTGCCCCAACATGTCTTCACAAGCAAAGGAGGTTGGCATGGGTGCCTGTCGTACGGTCGCATTGGAGTATTTTACGTGCCACGGCCACGAGTCGGATAGTGCTTTTTACGTACCACCAGACCAGGGATCCTGGCTGGTTCAATTCGATTTCGATTTCGATTTCGATTTCGCTTGCCCCAACATGTCTTCACAAGCAAAGGGGGTTGGCATGGGTGCCTGTCGTACGGTCGCATTGGAGTATTTTACGTGCCACGGCCACGAGTCGGATAGTGCTTTTTACGTACCACCAGGCCAGGGATCCTGGCTGGTTCAATTCGGTTTCGATTTCGATTTCGCTTGCCCCAACATGTCTTCGCAAGCATGGGGGGTTGGCATGGGTGTCTGTCATCGGATGAGGTTCTATATCGACTTCGCTTGCCTCAACAGGTCTTTGTGTCCAAGGGAGGAAAGGCATTCATAAGTGGGCTGGGCTCACTTGTCCTGCCTGGTCTTCTCACGTACAGAATATTTCCAAAGGTCTCGGTCGCTGGTCATTTCCTCAGTGAGGCCTAAAGTTCAAAAGTCGTTGCTTCACCACCTCGTCCCAGGTTTTCCTGGGTCTACCTCTTCCACGGGTTCCCTCAACTGCTAGGGATTGGCACTTTCTCACACACCTATCTTCATCCATTCTTGCCACATGACCATACCAGCGCAATCGTCTCTCTTGCACACCACAACTGATGCTTCTTAGGTACAACATTTCTCTCAAGGTGCTAACGCTCTGTCGAGTATGTACACTGACATTACACATCCATCGGAGCATACTGGCTTCATTCCTCACGAGCTTACGCATGTCCTCAGCAACAGGCTCATGTTTCGCTGCCATGTAGCATGGCTGTTCGTACACACGCATCATACAGTCTGCCTTTTACTCTGAGCGAGAGGCCTTTAGTCACCAGCAGAGGTAAGAGCTCCCTAAACTTTGCCCAGGCTATTCTTATTCTAGCAGTTACACTTTCAGCGCACCCACCCCCACTACTGACTTGGTCACCTAGATAACGGAAGCTATCAACTACTTCTAGTTTTTCCCCCTGGAAAGTGACGGAAGTTGTTTTCTGCAGATTTTCGGAGGTTAATGCTCCCGAGCATCTGCCACATACAAAAACTATCTTCCCAGTTAGCCTACCTTTGACATTGCTGCACCTCTTATGTGTCCATAGCTTACACTGGGTACATCTTATAGAGTTTCTACCTACACCTTTTCTACAGATCGAGCAGGGCCATCTTCCTGAAGACATTTGTGGATTGTCTACCTTCCTACTTATTAGTACTTTGGTTTTAGCTAGGTTGACTCTAAGGCCCCTTGATTCTAAACCCTCCTTCCACACCTGGAACTTCTCCTCCAGTTCTGATAGTGACTCAGCAATAAGAGCAAGGTCGTCAGCGTAGAGGAGCTCCCAGGGACAGCCTGTCTTGAATTCCTCCGTAATTGCCTGGAGGACTATGATAAATAGGAGGGGGCTGAGTACTGAACCCTGGTGGACCCCAACCTCTACTTTGAATTCGTCTGTGTATATATATATATATATATATATATATATATGTATATATAAGTAATACTATATAATTAGGGTTCAGCAATGGCATCTTACTTTGGCAAAAAACTGTAGCATCTTACTTTGGCAACATGTTATTACTTCTTAATTAATTAATTTCACCCTCTGTTATTACTATATATCATCATCATCATTTAGTGTCCGCTTTCCATGCTAGCATGGGTTGGACGGTTCAACTGGGGTCTGTGAAGCCAGAAGGCTGCATCAGGCCCTGTCTGATCTGGCAGTGTTTCTACGGCTGGATGCCCTTCCTAATGCCAACCACTCTGTGAGTGTAGTGGGTGCCTTTTACGTGCCACCGGCATGGGGGCCAGGTGAGGCTGGCAACGGCCACGATCGGATGGTGCTTTTTATGTGCCACCGGCACGGGGGCCAGACAAGGCTGGCAACGGCCACGAACGGGTGGTGCTTTTACATGCCACCGGCACGGGGGCCAGGCGAGGCTGGCAACGGCCACGAACGGATGGTGCTTTTACGTGCCACCAGCACGAAGGCCAGTCGGGGCGGCGCTGGCAATGGCCATGATCGGATGGTTCACTTACTTGTCACCGGCACTGGTACCACAGCTGCAATTTCCATTGATGTTGATCGACTTCGATTTTGGTTCTGCTTTCTGATATCGGATTTGATTTGGTTTGATTTTGATTTTGATTTTGATTTTGATTTTCACTTGCCTCAACGGGTCTTCACAAGTGCAGTTTTGTGTGCCAAGAAGGAAAGGTATGCAGGCCACAGGTTATGTTCTCACTAGTCTTGCCAAATCTTCTCACGCACAGCATACTTCCATAGGTCTCGGTCTCTAGTCATTTCCTTGGTGAGACCTAAAGTTTGAAGGTCGTGCTTCACCACCTCGTCCCAGGTTTTCCTGGGTCTACCTCTTCCACAGGTTCCCTCAACTGCTAGAGTATGGCACTTTTGCACACAACTATCTTCAGCCATTCTCGTCACATGACCATACCAGCGCAAACGTCTCTCTTGCACACCACAACCGATGCTTCTTAGGTCCAGCTTTTCTCTCAAGGTATTTACACTCTGTCAAGTATGAACACTGACATTACACATCCATCGGAGCATACTGGCTTCATTTCTTGCGAGCTTACGCATATCCTCAGCAGTCACGGCCCATGTTTCACTGCCACGTAGCATGGCTGTTCATACACACGCATCATACAGTCTGCCTTTTACTCTGAGCGAGAGGCCTTTTGTCACCAGCAGAGGTAAGAGCTCTCTGAACTTTGCCCAAGCTATTCTTACTCTAGCAGTTACACTTTCAGCACACCCACCCCCGCTACTGACTTGGTCACCTAGGTAACGGAATCTATCAACTATTTCTAGTTTTTTTCCCTGGAATGTGGCAGAAGTTGGTCTCAGAGCATTTTCAGTGTTTATTGCTCTTGAGCATCTGCCACATACAAAAACTATCTTCCTAGTTAGCCTTCCTTTGACGTTGCTGCACCTCTTTTGTGTCCATAGCTTACACTTGGTGCATCTTATAGAGTTTCTACCAACACCTTTTCTATAGATCGAGCAGGGCCATCTACCTGAAGGCGTTTGTGATTTGTCTACCTTCCTACTTATTAGGACTTTAGTTTTAGCTAGATTGACTCTAAGGCCCTTCGATTCTAATCCTTGCTTCCACACCTGAAACTTCTCCTCCAGTTCTGATAGTGACTCAGCAATTAGAGCAAGGTCATCAGCATAGAGGAGCTCCTAGGGGCATCATGTCTTGAATTCCTCCGTTATTGCCTGGAGAACTATGATAAATAGGAGGGGGCCGAGGACTGAGCCTTGGTGGACCCCTACCTCTACCCGGAATTCTTCACTGTACTCATTGCCAACCCTCACCTTGCTATCAGCATCCCTGTACATGGCTTGCACAGCTCTCACCAACCATTCATCTATCCCTAGTTTCCTCATTGACCACCAGATAAGGGATCGGGGGACCCTGTCGAAGGCTTTCTCCATGTCAACAAAAGCCAGGTACAGGGGCTTATCTTTGGTTAGGTATTCCTCCTGCAGCTGCCTTACCAAGAATATAGCATCAGTGGTACTTTTCCCTGGCATGAACCCAAACTTCATCTCATCTAAACTAACTCTCTCTCTAATTAGTTGGGCTATGACCCTCTCCGTAACCTTCATTACCTGATCCAACAGCTTGATACCTCTGTAATTATTTGTATCTAGGGCGTCACCTTTACCTTTGTAGCAGTTGACTATTATGCTGCTACACCAGTCATTGGGTATGACTCCTTCGTGTATCACCTGATTAACTATACGAGTGACTAGGCTATAACCGACACTACCAGATATTTTGAGCATCTCTGCAGTGATTCCTGATGGGCCTAGGGCTTTCCCTGTCTTCATGCTTCTAGCCTTATTTCGATATGGATATGGGAATATGCTTGAGAAATGCATAAACATTACAAATTCCAGTTTCGTCTATTTGATGCAGGAACCTCTGTGTGAATGCTTCACTGCTGAGAAATTGCAGCCAAATTTTCCCTCCAATTACACCCTATCATTTTGAAAAGAGAACAGACACATTAGTCAACATAGTCCTAGATACACATAGCTTAAGAAGGGGATGCAATGGTCATGACTGGAATGTTAAGCAACAGCAACAACAACAACAGCAGTGGAGGCACAATGGCCCAGTGGTTAGGGCAGCAGACTCACAGTCATAAGAACGCAGTTTTGATTCCCAGACCGGGCATTGTGAGTGTTTATTGAGCAAAAACACCTAAGCTCCATGAGGCTCCAGTGGGGGTGGTGGTGAACCCCGCTGTACTCTTTCACCACAACTTTCTCTCACTCTTTCTTCCTACTTCTGTCACGAAGCAGAGGAACCATGGTGTAACCCACTATGGTGTGGTAAACTTTCAGACCCTAGTCTAGATTGCGAATCCTCTGTACCCCAGGATGGTTCAGCTCTCCACCTGTTAAAAGTCACCGTTTACAGAATGAGGATAACAATGTAGCTTTCGTGCCCGTGCAACCGCCAGTCGATCATGTGTGGTGGGTGGATCTTCAAATTGACACACGCATACTTTGTAGCTTAGAGTAGGCTCAAATTAGAGATTATTCTTTGTGGCTAATGACGTGTGTCCTTATTGGAAGAAGAAGAAGAAGACAACAACAGCAGCACCAATAGCAACAATAACAACAACAAGAGCAGCAGCAGTAACAATAACAGCAACAACATGAATCTACATGCCAATACAAGAACTTACATATTATTGGCTTACCCAAACAGCATGTTTCAGCTTGTCAAATAGTTTTGATATATTTTTAACTTTTATAGTTATATATAACAAGTATTCATTGATTTTATCAGTGTTTAATATAATTCCAGAATTTCACTTCTGACACACCATTGAATGAGGGAAGAACAGGATGATAAATCTTCTGCATGGTTGGCTAACTTACTGGAAATAGTAGCCAACTTTTCCTCAGATTACACTTGACCTTTGTGTCTTAAATAAGGAAAAGACACATCAGATAATGTAGTCTCCTGTATGGCATTAAATTAAAAAAAAACAGGCTGACTATAGCTGAAATACTTTTTCTCATATGTTGGTTCAGCAAACAGCACCACAACCACCTTCATCATCATCATCAACAACAACAATACATTGAAGTTGTAGAAATCCCTCAAGAGAACAGCTGGCATATAAATAAATCATTGGGGGTATTAATGGTTTCAAATTTTTCCACAAGGCTATCATTTGTAGGGGAGGTGGTAAGTCAATTACTCTGACCCCAGTGCTCAAATAGGGGCTCAACTTTATCAACTTCAGAAGGATGAAAAGCAGTGTTGACCTTAGCAGAATTTGAACTCAGAACATAGAGTTGGATGAAATGTTACTCAGTATTTTGTTTGACTCACTAATGATTCTGCTGACTCGCTAATGATTTTGCTAACTTGCTAATGACTCTTCCAACTCACTAGTGATTCTGCTGACTTACTTATGACTCTGTGGACTCGTTAATGATTTGGCCAGCTTTCCACCTTTCACTGGGGTATTAATTAATAAAATGCAGTGAACATCCAATTTTCTAAATAATTTTAATCTAACACAATTAATTAGAAATTATTATGTGTCGATTTATTTTTTGTGAATAAGCAAGTTTTTTGTTTCAATTAGTGCATGATACTATTAAGGGTGAAATTTTGATTAATTATAACTTATCTTACTATACTGAGTATGCTAGCACCAACTTTACTATTTATGCTGCAGGAATTTCTGGGGTTTTTTTTTTATGAGTCATTCTTCTAAATTATTACAGCAAACTATATTAGTGATGAAGTTTAAATAAGATTAAAATATGTCCTGAGTTATCTGTTAGATATCAGAATCACTTCTTACTGCATTCTATTTTTTTCTTGTTTTAGGCTTTAAACTCCAGCCATGCTGGGACTCTGCCTTAAATAAACTGACCCCAATACTTATCATTTTTTTAAAAGTCTGGGACTTATTCTATTGGTCTCCTTTGCTAAAATGCTATGTTACAGGGGCATAAACAAACCAACACCAGTTGTCAAGCAGTGCATACACTCAAGTATTTGATCAACCTGGAGCTATATTTGAAGACACTTGCTCAAGGTACCACACAGTGGGACTGAACCTGAAACATTGTGTTCAGGAAGCAAACTCTCAATGTGTTCAAAAAGCAAACACAGCCATGCCTGCACCTATATTTAATTAATATTAATTTCAGGGTTGTTTACCTTTCATTTTTTGTGTGTGTATGTGTGGTGGTGGAAGTGGAGGTGGCTTGAGATAGTGATTTAAATAATTATTCGCATCACTAAGAATTTAATTTTGGCAATTTAATTAAAATTTCTTAGCTCACTACACGAAGTATACTAATATTCACTTTACAACATTGTACAGAGTGTAAAGTAACTCTTATCTCTACTTTGGTAAGTATAGGAAAATCTATATCTTACTGAGGATGCCGTATTAGATTAAAGCATATCTACATTGGTATTCCATACTTGCACAAATGATTAAAATAACCCCAGCACCAGTCATTGCACAATTATTCTTTTCCTCACTGCATAAGTATTTCTAATTAGATTTTTAATATTCATTATACCAAATATGTTAATATTCACTTAATTACTGGATTTTATGTAGGTAGTATCACTAATTAAATCTCAATGATTTATCTCTTAATAAAATACTCTTTAGTAAAAGAATGAAGAATTCAGCAAGCAGTATGGTACTATATCTACTACATCTTATACTCCATGGAAAAAAGAGAGTGAATGTTTGTGTGAACTGGTGAAATGTTTAACTTGAATTTGACAGTATTGGAGATCAGTTTAAGCTGCCTATTAATGATTTAGTTATACAATTTAGACTATGATCTTTACCATAAACCTTTTCATGTGCTTTCTTCTTAATGCAATATGTTCTATTAACCCTTTTGTTACCAACCTGGCTGAAACCAGCTCTGGCTCTGAGTACAAATGTCTTGTTTTCATAAGTTTTTAATTAAAATCTTCCACCAAACCCTAGTCACAATTTATGTTCTTAACACTAGCTGAATGATAACTAAGTTATTTTACTAAATTTTTGTTATATTTAAAGTAACTGAAAGAAACACAGAGCATCTCAGAATAAATACAGTAATGAAGTTCTATTTAACTGCAGAAGTTTGGTGAAATTCTGATTCACATCAATTCTACCTTTGTATTAATTCTTGCTTTCTAAAGTTGATCAAAGGTTTCCTTATAATGAGGAGATCTATGTGGTTAATGGTCTGCTTGCACATTTGTAGGTCAAATGTAACCAAGAATATTAGTGATGGTCAGTATTCTTAGTTGTAGTCTTTGCTAGCATCACTATTATTTTCATTATCATCATTAACAAGATAGTTTTTATATCGATTTTTTAGGGTGGGAAAAGAATGAGACAATTGGATGCAATTGTTTTGACACAGGTAATTTGGCATGGTTGACCGAACATTAACCCTTTCGTTACTGTATTTATTTTGAGATGCTCTGTGTTCTTTCAATTACTTTAAATATAACAAAGAATTTAGTAAAATAACTTAGTTATCATTCAGCCAGTGTTAGGAACATAAATTGTGACTAAGGTTTGGTGGAAGATTTTAATTCAAAACTTATGGAAACAAAACATTTGTACTTAGAGCCAGAGCTGGTTTCAGCAGGGTTGGTAATGAAAGGGTTAAATCTGTTTTAGTGACAGTACTTATTGGTACTGGAGGCAAATACACACACATACACATGTAGAGATATGCACATAGAGATTAAATGAGAGAGACACACAACAATTTATTGATATAAGCACATTCCTTCTTCTCATACACATAAAGAGAAATATGCTGAGACATGTAAACCGAGAGAGTAAGGGAGAGGGAAAGAACAAGAGGAGCATTAAAATGTCTGGTGTGAAGTCAGTGTTGAATCAGGGATGTCAAATAGTTGATGCCGAAATAGCTGAGCCTAAAAAGTTTCATACCTGTTTTATCATATTAGTATGGGTTATATGAGACTTCTTGAAGCAGTATTCAACAGCTGGACGCCCTTTCTAATGTCAACCTTGTGTTTAGATAAAGTACTTTACATGTTGAACCACTGAACTGACAGACTTTTTACTTATGTGGCACATAAACAATGTTACAGCTGTCTGTGTCAATGTAACAAGAAACACTCAGACATTCACTCTCTCTCTCTCACACACACAGAATATTTTTGCCATTTGGTTCAATTCAGTCAACTGTGCTTTTCCAAAAATTTTGGCTTTGTGCCAATGTTGTTACAGTTGCCATCAAAACTGAAGCTTCTCAAGACATCATCATGGCATCTATTGTTGATAACAATCACAGTCTTTATTTTTTCTCTGGCTACAAATATCATTCTTGTTGAAATTGTCCTACTCATAGTCAAGTGCTGACAAATAAGGCTAATAAAGAGTCACTAAGGAAGCATATATATCAATTTTAGCTCATCCTAGTATATCAACTGCCATTAATCCAAGACATTTTTGTTTACCACAATATACTGTTCTGTTACCTATATATAACAGCTGACTGTCTCATTAAATTTCTGACAGAAAATTTGTAAAGCTCTGATAAAAATTGGAAATTCAGAGTCTTTTATCAACAAAATCACCATCCATGAACACTTTCTTATTACACATCGTTTTTCCAAGAGCATGTCCCCGACTGTCTCTTCCCTAACTACTTGTATCCTTGGTTACTGACTGAAAAACTCCACACTTCAAGGAACTCGTTATCAAATGATAAAAATGTCAATTATACTAAATCTTGCGTGAAAAGATCATCATTGGAAGAGACTTTGTTCAACAATATCAGTCTGTCACTATCAAGTTTGGTAGGACTAAGCTACCTGTCACTAAACTTGTGAACCTTACCTCACAGTTGACTGCAGAACAATGGCTACACCACTATGAAGATTTAATAAGAGAGATAAAATGTTCATCCTAGGAAAAATAGTAAATTTCCTGAAAGAACATTTAATGAAACTGAGCAGCTCATCAGAGTGAGATCAATTAGTTGACTCCACAAATGGGCTTTTAAGGACCTATGGTAAACTATGGTCAACTTTTACAAAATATCAAGTAATTCCTCAACTGGATGCTTACCCTTTGTTATAGATAAATGAATTGGTGTGTAAACACTTTTTCACTACAGAATATTTGGTACTCTGGTTCTGAAGAGTGTATACCATCAAATTGGTATTCTGAAAGACGATAAAACTCTACAGCTTTCAAATCCTATGGCAAACTCTATAAGTTCTGTCAGATTGCATCTGACTTAACACAATATCTTACAATTTCAATGAATTGTGGACAACTTCAGAAGGAACAACAATTTGGTAGATAGAATACATTTGCCTATTTGTACAATATTCAAGTCACATGCTGAACATAACATCAATCTTATTTTCTTGGAAGTTTCTAAGGAATTTCATCCTGCTTTCAACAAGCTGAAATTCAACTTTTTCAGTATATCACCTGACTATATTACATGAATCAGTTACACCTGAATGACTAAAATCTCTGCAAAACATTGCTCTTCTGTATGGTACGACCTCCCTTCATTAGCTAAACACAGTGTACTGTTACTACTCCCAATGAATTCCTCAAAGGATCATTTCATGAACTGTTATTTCTGCAACGTTAATGTATGTGGGTTTACTGTAAAGACCAAGCATAAGATTGTGTATCCCAAATTGTAATCAGCAAGAAGACCAGTATCACACAACAATGATGATCTTCCTATTCCAATACCACCAGAAAATGGCCTTCAGATGTCTGATGAAGATGTATTTCCTGAAGAAAATACTACTGATGTGGAAGATACCGAAGTGGATGCAGACTTCACAACTGAAAATGAAGATGTACCACAGAAATTTTCTCAAGGAGAGTTAAATGATTTAGTTAGAAACTTGTCATTGTTGAAGGATAAACCTGAACTATTAGCATCTCGCCTACAAGAGAAGTGCTTAAGAAAGATGTTTGTATTACTCATTTCAGGAAGAGACACAGGGATCTGACTGCATGCTTCTCTGTTGATGGACCACTCTGTTTCAGTAATAACGCTGATAAGTTATTTCGCTGTTTGTTCCAAGAACATGTTCCAACTGAATGGCGATTATTCATTGATTCATCTAAGAGAAGCCTCACGGCAGTACTACTACACATTGGCAATAAGAAACCATCCATTCTCATAGGACATTCAATGCACATGAAGGAGTGTTATGAAAACATGCAAGTACTCCTCAATGCCCTAAAGTATACAAACTACAGCTGGAAAATATGTGGCGACTTGAAAGTGATTGGAATGTTGATGGGAATGCAATCTAGGTTCACGAAATATTGTTGCCTTTTATGCCTATGGGACAGTCATGCAACTACCAAGCATTATGTGCAATCAGAATGGCCTTTGCGAAAATCATATGAGCCAGGAATTTCTAGTATCCAAAATAATCCACTTTTAAACCCAGAAAATGTTCTTCTTCCACAAGAAAGCTTGGCCTCATGAAACAATTCAGGAAGACACTTGCCAGGAAAAGCTCAAAAGGTTTTGAATATGTGAAGGCCAAATTTCCAAAAATCACCAAGGCAAAACTGAAGGAGGGCGTATTCATAGGTCTGCAGATAAAAGAACTGAAGGACAACCACTTCCTCACAGCACTGGATGAGATTGAGCTTAAAGCCTGGGAATCCTTCAAATGGCTCTGTGAAAATTTCCTAGGCAACAAGAGATCTCTAGAGTTTAGAAATGGAGTGAAATGTCTTCTAGACTCCTACACTGCAATGGGCTGTCGGATGTCACTAAAAGTCCATTTCCTTGATTCACATCTGGACTTTTTTGCAGAGAACCTTGGAGCTGTGTCTGATGAGCAAGGGGAACGTTTTCATCAAGATATTGCATTGCTGGAACAACAATATCAAGGATTTTGGAATGCAGGAATGTTAGCTGACTACTGTTGGATGTTATACAGGGATGAACCTGAGACAAAACAAAGTCCAAATCCCAAAGATTTTAAGCTGTTATGCATTTAAGTGTATTCTAACTTATTTGTACACAATAATTTTAATTTTGTACAATAACAAGCCATGAAATTATCGTATCTTGTATTCAATATACTTTATATAGACATGGATTACGTATCCTATCAGTTAAAACAGCAGGTATCAATAACATGAAAATGTGACCCGATAGAGGAAATCGAACTTCAGATTCGTAATCAGCATCAAAAATTAACCCAGAAAAGTCAATCATCAACTCTGATGATTAAAAAAAGTTTAATTTTGTTGACCAGTGTTGAGATTAAAGTGTACTGGATCTTAGAATCCCTAGTATTGCATCAAAATTAAATGCCTGGTCCTTCATAAATGTTGAAGGTAGTATAGTACTACAGTAACAGTAAAATAACCTCTCAGAATGTGGGGCCTTTAGTCATGCTACTTAGTCCAGCAGTGTGAATGTTACTAGACAGTTATAAAGGAAGTGACTATTGCTTTATAACTTATAATTTGCACCTAACACAGAGATATTCTTCCTGATGTACTGCTATTATTATACACAACTATCAATTCAGTACCTCATAAAGTCTCCTCAGTTATGCACATAGATTTTTTAAATCATCGTTCCCTTCTAGGTTGGTTAAAGCTAACATATTCCACTTGTTGGTGAAGTGGAATTTCTGGAAGTTAACCTTCAATATTCTCACCTGTGACTATGGTCTTGAAAATATCGTAAATACTCGTTCCAGTCAGTTGGTAGTTGGTGTTAGTGAGTTGTAAAGAGAATAGGTACAGTAGGAGCTGTATGGTCATTAAATTGATATGTCAGTTGAATCAAATGAGGAAGCTCTTCATGATAGCCTATTTAACAATGATAGAGCTCTTATCATTCTCCCAAGTTGATGGCAAAACTACATACAGTTAATTTTAAAAAGACTGACATTCATACCGTATTCTTGTAACGCTGGAGAAGGTGATAAGTATTTATTTTCTTTTACATATTATGTATTTTTTTAACTTTTTATTTTGCTTGTTTCAGTCATTAGTCTGTGACCTTGCTGGTGCGGCGCCTCAAAGGGTTTTAGTCGAACGAACCATTAGTATTTATGTTGTCTTTATTTAAGTTGGGTACTTACTCCATTAGTCGCTTTTGCGAACCGCTAGATTATATCAGAGTAAACAAACCAGTACCAGTTGTCAAGCAATGTATGTGTGTGTGGAGGGGTTCACACACACACATCACTCACAAGGCATTGGTCGGTGTAGGGTTGTAGTACGAAGAGATACTGAAAAGTTCCTGGCTTTAAGAGTGTCGCGAAAGGTCTGGTTGGGGGGCCCAACCTTCCGTATTCTTTTACAGGGCTTAGAAAAACTGAAGGATCGCTGCAATAAGTGTGTGAATATGAGAGGGGAATATATGGAATAAAATCATAATTAACTGATCCTCCTTTTCAGCACGCCCTCGTAGACGATGCCACCCAGTCAGACTGAACTCAAAAGTATATGGTCGCAAAGCGTGCTTCTTAGGCACATAGCTATGCCTGCGATTTTATATTTTACACTGTTCGAGACAGTTGTTAAATAAAGCGATTTTCAGGAAATCCAGTTCATACCGTTTACTTCGTTCGTATATTTCTTCGCATGTCCAGTGCTGAGTGATAGTAGATAGATTACCACACCACTATAGTTCGATAGGAATTCATTAGAAATGGCCTCAACGATCTACGTAGAAATCGTAGAGCGACTCCAATGTTCTGAGTTCTTATACCCCCAAGATCGATAAAATAAATATCAGGTAATGTAAGGAATATCGACTGCTTGAAAAGTAACCGATTCTCATACAAAACACACACTACCATCTTAAAAAGTAGGAACAAAACTGAATAGAATTTTAGATACATTGTTTCTGAAAAGAATTATATAGGACAGTCATAGTTGGTACATATTTGGCCACAGTACTGAGTTGACGTTAAACAAGCAACCTCTCTTCGACGAATCTCTGGCTCCTCTGCTTTGTGGTTGAATTATCGCCCCTGACAAGATGCGCGTGTGCGCCTCATAACACAACTGCACGTGTTTTTTCCTCCTATTTCGTTTATTTCATTCTTTCTCTCTTTTAAGCTCTTAATTCCTCCGTAACTTAACAATATGTATTCCTTTTTCACTCCTTATTTTAAATTTTGCTAATATATATTTAACATTATTTAAAAAAAAGTTAATGCTTTACGTGCGAAAGCTTATTGAAGTCGACAACTGTTGCTAAGAGTTTATTTTATAGTATTACAGCATTTTGAGAAATGCATGAACATCACAACTTCCCATACAACAATAGGCTTCAAGTCGATGTTAAAAGAAGAAAGAAAAAAACAATTGTGTGTAAAGAAGTAAAAGGAGACAAATTAACAAATTATATCTAGGTTCACACACATATCTCTCCACCTGTGTTATCTCTACATGTGCATTTATCTACACATACACATTTTGTTTTTAAAGAAAGAGTGAAAGGAAAATATTAATAATAATAATTTTCAACCGACGGATACCGAAAAGATTTCTTGAAGAATTTTTTTTACTTGAAATTATTTTTCTTTGATCTGTGGATTTTACCAAATTTTTGGATTACATAATTTCAAAGAACACGGATTTTACCATTTGCAATCACAGTTCCAACAGGTAAATAAGATTTCTCCTGTTATAGTTCTGTAATTATGGTGTGATATTATTTTAGGAAAATCGCAGTATTTTAAGTTTTACGCATTGAAGAATTTTTTCATTTCTTTATTTTAATAATTATTTCATTTTATTCATGTTTAATTTTTCATTTTTGTCATTTAATTATAAAATATTAATTTGATATTGAAAATAATTACATATATTCATATGTACATCGATGAATAAATGAATAAAAAGACAAAATTTATCGATTTCTTTTTAATATTCTATACACAAAAACTGATTTCTGATATAGGGGTTAAGGACCCGAAGGGCAGATGGAGAACTTTCGGCCTTAAGTCACATGCGGACTTCTGAAGGGCTAAGTGCGATGTTCTGAAATAAATTCGTTCGAGGGAAAATAGTTATGCTGGAATATATTTTTATTGTATTATTTGTATTTAAAGCTTATCTTTACTATTAATTGTGGATTTTAGAAATGCACTTTTATGTTTTTTGATCTATGCTTGTAATTGTTCAAAATCATTAAAAATGTGTTTAAAACAGAAATTTATAGGATTTTTGAAATAAAAATTTAAAAAAGGTTAGTGGTTATTCCGAAATTCTCTTTTCTTTTACACGTGAATGATTATATCTCATTAATTAAGACTTCACCATTAACTTTTTTTTATATATATTTAAATATAGCCTGCTAACAAAAAAGTGACCACACCTCTTTCTAGAAATTTCGCGAAGTTTCTAGACTACTTTCTTCTAAACTTACAAATATTTTCTAATTAAATGTTTGTGTGTGTGTGTATATATATATATAGAATATATTTATTGTATTTCGATATTTATATTTGACTAATAAGAAGCTGCAAGAGGTGAGCAATTTTGTCATATTGTATGTTTGAGAGAAAAAGAGTAAGAATGACCGAGAATCGTGAAATTTGCATTGCTCACTTAATTTTTTCTATACTGGACTCAAAAAATTGGAACAATAAGGTTTTTTTACAAGCTTTATTGCTCCATTTTGCTGTGTCATTTTACACAAGTTAGTAACCTCTCCAGAGTTATATCTTGAAGTTATTTTCCACGAGTTGCAGAAGTCCGAAGAAAGAAAAAAACAAAAAAGAAATGGCCAATTCAGTAACACGGTGGAGTGACAAAGTCTTTATAACATCGGACAAAAAGGTAAAAATACTCGTGGTATTCAGCTCTAAATCTTTACGTACTGAGGGCAACTTTGACTTCTATCCTTCACAGTTTATAAAATAAGATACCATGTGTCTGAAATTTTAATAGAACCTCTTTAATGATTTCTTGTCAGAAAAAAAGCGGGTCAAACGCTTTAGTTTGACCAAAAAAGCACGGTAAGATCTCGTATATATGTAATGTAGTAGGGCTGAGATTATCCAAGTAATTTGGGTACTAGTATCGTAGAGTGCTTCTACCATAAACCCTATAACGGCGAAGGTTAAAGAATACGCACTAGTGTTTAGGGGTTAAGGTTCGGGTTTTTGTTACGCCGAAAACGGGTTTTGAGCGTATTCTTTACCTCCGCTTCCTATAACCACGAATTCGTTGATCTCATTCGCTTTTAACATTTTTATACACAGTTTTCTTCAGATTTATTTTTGGTCGGTTTCATCGCAGCTGCAGTTTCTTAGCTCACTACACGAGGTCATAGAATATGAGGTTCATAGAAAACTTGTTGCTCGAGGGTTTTGACTCGATACTTTCGTTGAAGGATTAAAAAGTGTCTCAAGGAACCAATTTCTCGTTGTTATCAACAAAATATGATATTCAACGACAAAAAGAAAAAAAAATTTGAAGATAATTCATTGAAGTTAATTAACTCAGATGCTATCCCTAAGTTAGTGTTAACATGTAGTGTGCATTAATTAGAAACACTTATGCGGAACACCAGTATCTCTGCATGTCGTGTATAATAGAGGGATATCTATGTTATTGCACAAACTCTTTAAACTACTTTTATTTCGTATAAGTTTCTACACCGTAGATATTTGATTTCAGTATTATAGTGTGTGGAATTATTTTAATCATTTTAAGAAGCACGAGAGACAACTCTGGATAAATTTGACCGCTTCAGTGAAATATAGACGTTATAGAGGTGTTGTTTTATTGCTAAGCATGTTAATTTCCACTCCTGTTATTTATATATCGTATATAAACATCTATTATACTGTTACATCGTTATTTCAGCATATTCGGTGAAGCTACGCTTCGCAGAGGAGTCCAGTAATGTCGAAATGTCCAGAGTTGTCTCCCTCGTATTTGCTGAAATCTCTATATAACAATTAGCCATATAAATTTTGGTTGGGTGATTTCTCTAATTACTCTTGACCTCTAAATAGAAGAGGAATGGTACAGAAAGCGTTAACATAAGACGTGTAGGATGCGATTTGGTGGTAAGCAATGAGTAATGAACGCTCAGAAAGAGAAGCGGGGAGATAGACTGATAGAATAGTTTGAGAGTGAGAGGCATGAAAAGCGTAAAAAAATATAGTAGAAATAAACGTTATAAAACAAAGTAGCGAATCCCCTAAAAATTTTGGGCGGCCAATGAAAGCGCTTTAAACATTCCCGACGCAAATTTCTTTCCCACACTTGTGTTCATAAATACTATATGGACGGTCCATTCATGCACATTAATCCTTGTTCTCAAATGCTTTATCAACTGTGTAACAGGCTCTGATTGATAGTTAAAATTTTTTTCTTTTATAATAGCAATTATCATCAATTTAACAATTAAGGCGGTTTAATTACATGCTAATTTTCTGAATCTGATTTGTTTTATTACTATCTGTTCAGAGAAGTGAGTTGGCAGAATCGTTAAGAGCGTCGGAATAAATGTGGTATATCCGGATCTTTATTTTCTAAGTTCAAATCCCACCGAAATAATCTTTCCTTTTCATCCCACCGGGGTCGATAAAATAAAATACCAAAATATTTTAACATTGATATTTAGAAATTTGAAATACAAATACAATTTTTGTCCCTCTTTCTGGACAGTTAGCTATTAATATCTCTTGATTCCAGCATATTTTGTTGTATCTCTTCGTTTGTGCAGTAGTGGGGGGACCCTGGGTCAAGGGTTCCTGTGTTTTGAGGAGTACGGAACCATATTTTAGCCACTATGGTTCATAGATCTACTCTGACTCGGAGTCGTAGCACCTATCAGAAACCCAACCATGGGTTAATTAACAAGTCAGTCGGGAACATGGAGCGGTGCAATACATTTAGGGAAAGGTACACCCTGACTCCAAACCTCCGCTGCTTTGCCATAGGAAAGGCTTCGGAAGTATACCCTGACGAAAAGAAAAAAAGGTGTCGGAGCCCCTGAGACAGTTGTCCATAACCACGTTCTGTTTACTCCCGCGACGATGCTGGAGCCAAAATGTAAAAACTGTGCTGTACTTTAGATCCATCAGTGACGTGGATATGGGGGATACGCTGCATATGGGCAACAACCTGTCCTTCATACCATATTGTCCAGGCTTGGATCCTATCGAACCCTTTATACTAGAGAGGTAGAACCTATAGCTTTGGTTTGTGTGGAAAAGACTGCTATTTGTGCATCGGACAACGCTGTTCTAGTAGGGCGGACAACTAAGGCCTTCATTCATGGTCATTAATGACTGACAGAGGCCTTCTCTTCGTATCTCATGGATGCAGCATGGCCGAACGAGTAAGAAGTTAGTTTCGTAATTACGCGTCCTTGGTTCGATCTCACTGTATGGCATCCTGGACAGGTGTCTTTTGCCATTGCCTTGGTAGTGAAATTGTGCGGAAATGCGTTGGATGGATTGTAATTGTGCAACCTGGTCACACACTGTCACGCTGATTCCGTGCTGACATTTTCGTTAAGAGTGTCCACATGTCTGTGTACTACTCAGCTGCTTACACATTAATTCAGAAGCAGGTATTTCAGTTGCTCGAACAATTGAATACGCATCATCGAAACCGACGGAGAACCATTTACTCATCCGGTGACGACAAAACCTTGCCTGTCGTTCGAACCATCAAGTGAACCTCTACGTAGTCGCTTGACTTGCTAGAAATTTCAGTCAAACCTCTGTCTCTATTTGACTCGTCTAAGAAAAGTGCACATTGGATAATGTGATTTTGGGAAAAATATCAGGATGGCCACAGCAGGAATGCCTTACTGTCCTTCAAAGTAACAGAGTCCCTCAGTTATGGGCAACTTGCGGCCCGCAGAACTTTCAGAATGCCCGCCTAACGGAAAATTACCTTAAATTCTTTAGTAATGTGACTCGCCTGATGATGACCTATGCTTCATGTGGCCCGCTTCTCGAAATAGGTTGCCTATATCTACTCTATGCGATCATTCGATCTGCTAGAAAGCGCATTTTCCCATCTTATATAGACAGCATATTTAGTTATTCTTGACATGCAAACATGGAATTGGCACGGCCGGAATGCTTTTGGCTGTAAGCCTATTCGACCAGTTTACTCGGAGGTTAAACAACAGCATAGTCTCCTGTCTGTATACTCCTTGTAAACATGGAGGCAGATTGCCTCATCACACGATTTCATCATCATCAAAAATAGAAACACCAACAGGTCAATAAAAAGAAATATGGCGGAATAAACACTGCTAGGCTTAGATATTTTACATAAATTTCTGTATAAGGTATGTATATTGATATAAATAGATGTTATATGTGAGAGACACCGAGGTATATAAGGTATGTACGTGCATATAGCTATAGAGAAGAGATATAGGGATATGAAGTGTTTATAATGATATGGATTTAGCTATTATAAGAAGATATTGAAATGTATAAAGCATGTATGTATTTATAAATCGATGTAGCTATAGATTAGCTATATGGGAAAGATATCTTTTGTTTCAGCCATTGGATTGTAACCATGCTGGGTTTTAGTCGAACAAATCTATCCCAGTATTTAGTTTTAAGACTGGTACTTATTGCATCTGCTAAGTTACGGGGACGGTAACAAACCAATACCGGTTATCAAGCGGTGTGGAATAGGGGCAAATAGGCGCAAAGACACACTCACACCTACGTACACGACGTTCATGCACACAGTTCATGCCTAACAAATTCATTCATAGGGCATTGATTGACCCAGAGCTATAGTAGAAAACACTCAAAATGGCGTGCAGTGGGACTGAACTCTACACCACGTGGTTGCAAAGTGAACTTCTTAACTACACACCCATGCCTGACCAAAGCCTTGTGAGAGGATTTGGGAGATAGAAACTGAAAGAAGCCCCTCGTCTGTGTGTGTGCTTTATGTTTTATATAAATATATGTTTTATATGTTATATATATTGTTTTATATACATGTTATGTTATATATATGTGTGTGTATTTGTCTCTCTCTCTCTCTCTCTCTCTCTATATATATATATATATATATATATATATATATATATAAATGCATGTGTTTTCCCCCCACACCACCGTTTGACAACCAGTGTTGGTGTGTTTACGTCCCCATAACTTAGCGGGTCAGCAAGAAACACCAATAGAATAAGTAACAGGCTTAACAAAAAGTAAGTACTTCGATCGATTAATTCGACCAAAGATTCTTGAAGGCAGTGACCCAATATGACCGCAGTCGAATGACTGAAACAAACACACACACACACACACACACACACACACAAAAGAAAAAATTGAATTGCTTTGAAATCTCTAGATTTAGATCTAAAAGAAAGCAGCAGGGAGTTTCATCACATATTCATATGAAAAGAAAAGATTCTCAGTTATTTTACATGTGCGTGCATTGGTACATTTCTTTGCGTTGTTTACCGCAAATTCCTTGAATTTTCATCTCGGACAATGTCGGATATTTCGGTTACCTAAATATGTGTTTGCTTATATCAAAAGTTGATTGTACTCTTAGTTTTGCGCCATTCTAGGCTTTTCAATATATATATATATATATATATATATATATATATATATATATATATATATATACACACACGAGGGGCGTTCAATAAGTAATGCCCCTGACCCACTTCCCATAGCAGTAGAGCAACGAAACTTGGCACAGTTATTAGTCTTTTTCTACATAGGAACCACCCAGAGTTACGCATTTCTCCCATTGTTTGATGCAGCTCTGGAGACCGTTTTTGTAGAAGACCCCAGCTTGGTCCTCCAACCTGAACGTGACTTCAGAAATCAAGGCTGCATCATCTGGGAAACGCTTTCCTTTCAAAAACAACTTCATGATTGGGAAGAGGTGAAAATCAGAGGGTGCAAGGATGGGGAGGAGTTCATAGCCATACGCCTGTGCTTCTGATCTGGCGACAAGCGAGTTGTGGACCGGAGCGTTGTCCTGCAGGAGGAGGATGCCTTTGCTGATCTTGCCCCGCCTCTTGATTTTGATAACTTCTCTTAATTTCCTCAAAAGTGAAGCATAATAGGTTCCTGCAATTGTGGTACCCTTTGCCAGGAAATCTGTCATCACTACTCCGTCCTGGTCCCAGAAGACTGTGAGCATGACCTTGCCAGCGGAGGGCTGCACCCTTGCCTTCTTTGGAGGGGGTGAGTCACGGTGCTTCCACTGCATCGACTGGGCTTTGGTCTCTGGACCCAGGTTTCATCCTGTGTAATCAGTCTTTTGAAAAATTTTGACTCATCTTCTTGACACATCTCCAATTTCACCCTCGAACACACGACGCGTTCTTGCTTCTGGAAAGGCGTGAGCAACCTGGGAATCCATCTGGCAGACACCTTTTGCATATGTATATGGTCATGAATGATAGTTTCCACAGACCCGGTACTAATCTTGACCTCATGGGCTATTTGGCGAATAATTATGCGTCGATCTTCCAAAATGGCAGCCTCAACTTGACGGACAGATGCCTCATCAATGGCAGAAGGGGGCGACCAGATCTGGGAGCTGTTTCCACAGAGTTCCGACCATGTTTGAATTCACGAGGCCAGCGTTTTACAAGGTCATATGATGGGGCATCATTACCATAAGTTACTTTCATTTCATCAAAAGTCTCCCGTGGTGTGCGTCCTTTCAAATACAAAAACCGGATCACTGCTCGACACTCAACAGGCTCCATTTCACACTTGACTCGGTTCAAACACCTGTAAATCAGAAACCACTTACTCTATAGAGATATAAATGATTGCACATGCAAAATTTCAGCTAGATCAAACAACTGCAAGTGGGTCAGAGGCATTACTTATTGAACGTCCCTCGTATATATATATATATATAATATATATATATATATATATACACACACATTTACTTGTGGATTAATAAGGCTACCATTGGTTTCATTGAGAGGAATCTTCCAACAATGATGAAATCTGTCACATAGGACGTCAGTAATCATCTCTCTCTTAGATGAGAATATAGGAGGCTACACGAGATTGCACGGGATTTCAGGATAAATATACAAAATGGGAGGTAACTTAAGGGAAAAAAAAATTATAATTGTTGTCTCCCTTGCATTAGACTCTATTCTCTCTGGATATCATTAATATGTACTTTCAGTCACTCTGACTCAAAGACACCTTCTTACCTCTTAATTCTTCTACTTCCGCTCTCAGAACTAGTTCACTTACAACCTGTCGAAGAGATCTACTTCATTTTATCCTCACTCAGAAGTCATATCTACCATTTAATACTCTCATTCGCCTACCGCACGAACACTGCTAGTACAGAAGCTTCTGAACTCCATACAATATTTACTATCATTCTCATACACTTTCCTGACCAACATACAATCACTTGATCTATTCGTTGAATCATCCAACCATTGTTGGATAACAGCTATTACATTACGCATTTCGGACTCTATGACACTCAAACTCCAGTAAATGGTCGAGGCCTCGTCACTTTTTTGCTAACTATCTTTGACAACAAATGTACTTCACCTCTGACCCATCCAAGGCATCTAAAGTAACTGGTGTCTGTAACAAGGAATTTTATATCAGAGCAATAACCAGAGCTGACACACATTTTGTAAGTACATTTTTGAAATTCGAAACCAGAATCTTAGTATTTCTATGATGAATTTAGCTTATATTTCTTTATTACACAATTACAGCTGTGTATCAGTTTGTCGAGATTGTTATCTTTCAGAAACAATTCTACAATTTATTTAAGCTTGATTGTTGATAAAATTGCATGCGTGTGTGTACCACTGGCCGACATCGAAGAGTGGTGATCATCTCCCTCTAGTAAAACGTTATGCCCAATAGCTGTCTCCCTTTAATCTTAACCGGATTACCCACATTGAATAACTCTGAAATCTCCTAAGGTTTTGCGGAATCTCTTGTGTGTATTGTCAATTATTACTTCTGGTTCACTGTTAATGGTAATTTAACTAAAATAATAGGATCTTTTCGAAAATTCACAATTTATTGAAAGTTTTTAAATTTGGCACATTAATGTAGTTTTCCAAGCTGAATCTCTGGAGATATTCCACTTTTTCCAGAAAAGTTTAAAAAAGTTATAGAGGTTTAAAGTTTGATAATTTTCACCCAGTCAGAAAACAGGATTTGGAAGCTATCATTTTGTGTGTGACTACATTTTGTCAACATCCTGAAAATAGCACGTGTTGTCAATATTCTGAAACTGTAAAGAAATGAATTACGCACTATATATAACCCCACATAACTTCTTTATTTCATTTTATTTATTTATTTTTTTTGAATTATCTGAAAAGTTTTGCGAATTTGTATTCTACACTTGGGAATTGAATTCATACGATTATGCAAAAACCAAAGAAAAAAGAATGGGCGTGGTAGTGTGTGATTTAAGGCCTATTTGGCTGTTACTTTTAGCACATCTCTTTACCAGGTTACAAGTAGCGGAACAGAGCATCGACGCACATGCTTTCACGTAGAATATAGTTGGGTCTGCTGAGTTAGAGCTGACTTGGAACTAAACAAACAACTAACGACAGGCTCGTGTATGTGTCTATTGTATGTGAATATGCATATACTGTTGTCGCCCAATATGTTAGAAATAGTAACTACCGTCCTTGACAAATTTCGTTGTTAAGTTAACCCATAGGTGCAATATTTCGGTAAAAGTCTATGAGTGAGAGTATGACATGTTTCATCTGCTCAACAGAGGTAAACAGTCAAACACGTTCGCACCCACACTAACTCATGACTGATGTCATATATACTTATACCGAAACATTATATCCCAAACAGAGAAAAAGAAATCATAACCATCACTCGCAAACGAGAATGACCTGGTAATGCGGGTTAATATAAAGATCTTCACCCGGGAACAAAAAAATAATAATAAACCAGCCTGCTGGGTGTTAACAAGTATGTGGAAGACGAATATTAAAAAAAAATCGGATCTTGTGAATTTTTCGAACCCCCCACACCCCGACCGTCAGCGCACATTTTTTTTTTCGTATTCGTTTTCTGCATACTTGTTAACACCCAGCATGCTGGTTTATTATTATTTTTTTTGTTCCTGGGTGAAGATCTTTATATTAACCGTAATACGTACCATATGTACCCTAAACTTTCTAAGTGTTTATGTAGCCACCAGCAAAGCAGACAATACGCAGCCCCCACCCATACATTTAACCCAGTGGAAAATCGAAGAATTTCATAGTTGAAGTGAAAGAGAGAGAGAGAGGAATAATCAATCACTGGGCTGGTACTACTTTTCAGCTGAGCTGGCTGGAAAAACATGAAATGAAGTGCCGTACTCAAAGACATGACGCGCTACCTTGTCCAGTAAATCGCTTGTAGCCGACACCCTAAACACTATGCCAGGTGTCTTCACAATCCGTAGAAATATCGAGTGGAAAATCTTTAAATAAAGGCAACAGATATATTCAACATAATACAATTTTCTCAAACATAGAAAAACAGACGAGACGGTCAGGTTTGGAACACGAGATAGTTATGGTCGAAACAATTTAAAACATTTGGATTGTCATAATTGGAACACTTGAAAAAGACGTCACGGATATAATGCCTTTGAAGAAATGCGGCATTTAAAAGGAGGCTTGCTTTTGTACATTTCTTTATTTTCACATGTCTCTGCATCCATGCACGCTCAAATATCATGCCCGGGAAATGTTTCTAATTTAGATACAGGGCCAGGAATTTTGAGAGGAGAGCATAAGCGATTGCTTAAAGCTTGGTATTTGACTGTCGCTTTATTTCATTGACGTTGAACGATGGAAGGCAAAGGTGACTTTGGTAGGATCTGAACTGAAAAAGTAAAAAAACTACAAGGTGGCTAAGGGTAAAGAGAAATGGTAACTGGAACTGCAAACCGCTAAACATAGTAGGAGGAGAGACCCACTTTGAGATACATCAACAGTGCAAATTCTCGCAGCAGTCTTTGTGGGTGAGTGGTATGAACCACTTTCAGGGAAATAAGATCACCAGAAAGTTCTGAGTTCAATACCCACTAAAGGTAACATTTCAAAACCAGCAGAGAACGCCAGAGTGTCATGACCTAAGTGGATCCTGCTCCCTTAGAGTGTCGGGAAATAACAGACTGAAATACTTGCTTAATGGGAGTTCAGCCTCTGGTGATTTCTGTTGCTGTTCTTTCGGTCCATAGCGCGTTTCCACTTAACGATGTAAAGGTCTGACACTGCAATACTTTTTTATGGATGAAGAGTTACCTCCCTTGGACGAAAGTATGAGCGCCCGACTTGTTAGAAATAGTAACTAAATATATTCTTAAATCACCCCCTACTATTTTTAAAAGAGATGTATTGCCTGAATACTATTAAAGAAAGTGATAAAACAGATGGTCAGAGTTGGAACAACAACTTTTAATTAAACGGCAAACCGAATGACAGTAGTATGGGGAAAACCAAGAATTATAGGGATAGATAAATATAAAAAATTAGACAAACTTTAATTAAATGATGATCCATGCTATTGAACCTGCTGAGTGCAGACGATACTTGATGATAACTGAGATTTCCCTCCCTACTTTCTTAATTTATCGCTTTTTTTTTTTTGTCATTTGTCAAGATTTAAAAAAAAAAAGAGGGAGAACTTTTTTTCAGTTGCGTAAGAGTCAATATATGTATTTTATACGTGTATTGATGTTACTGAGACGAAGGGACCAGATCTCTCTCAGATTAATCTTTAAAAAAGTGGGCAAGATATATTCTCTTATATCAGGAACAAAAGCTGGGATAGTCGTGCTTAGCGTGTCTTTCATCATAGGTTTGCTGTATCAGAATCAGCTTGAATGCAAAGAACAACTCTTGAATAGAATAGAATGGACTGGAATTGAGTTGAATTTCGAAGTGAAATATTTCTTGAGATTTATTGAATCTGGAATAGGAGTGTTTATTTTCATTGAGCTTTATTTAAATTCTTTTAGTTGGAGTTCAGGCTGGTTACTAACAGGGCATTTTGAGTTAAGACAGTTCCTGCTGTTTGTAGATATGTGTGTGTGTGTAGTTTTATACGTTCTTTGTGAGCGTCTCTTTAATACTTGGGTATGTACACGATTATGTTTTTTGTAAATGCACACAATCAGGCCTGTGCATATAGTCATTCAGAGAATCTTTGGAATATCTTTTAAATATTTATTATGCCACTTATAGATTGGATTTGAAGGATACACGTCAGTTTCTTTTGCATTTTCTTAGAAAAAAACCAACATTTTCAGGTTTTTGTGTGAATTTGTATTTATATAGCCTAACGCATGCAAAACTACTTCAAAATTACAATTTTTGAAAATATTCAGGTGAAAAGTCAAATGGTTAGAAATCTAACAAGAGCCCCAAGCCTTCAAAAAAGAATGTACTTGAGTAGATTAGCTCAACTAAACCCTTCAAGGTGGCAGTGCCCCAACATGGCTGCAGTCCAATGATTGAAACTAAAGATATATATATTTATATTATATGATCGAATGCCACGCATCCTTTTCCAAGTAAGTTTTATCTTAATAATTACGATGCGCACTCTTCTCTGTCTATCTCTCTCCCTCTCTTGTTCTTCATCCTTTCTGGTTTTCTCTCCCACCCTTTCCTATCCTTCTCTTCTCCCCTTCACTGTTCCCTCTCTCTTACTTCTCCTCCTCGACTCTCGTCGCTGACACGTGATCAGAGGGAAGCCATCTTTCCTATGCCTAACTGTACTACTTCTGTCTAGAAAAATAAGGCATAATCCCTATATAGACCCCCTGTTACATCCGGAAAGGAAGACTGGATTAATGAAAGGATATATATTCTGACTAGGTCACTGGCCTCAGCAGAATCATGTGAGCCCATTGCTATATCAAATGCATTCTCCCTATCTAATCTACTCCATAATGTACCATCAAAATTTAATAGAGCGGCTTGCATGGCATGTATAATATCTATTTCGCATCAGGGCTTGATTAAGAATGATCAAGTTGATAGTGGCATAGTAGCTCTCTATAGTTTCAATTCTCCTTTGGCACACCTCCTATTCAAACATCAAAAGGAACACTTGATCTGTAGCCTTTTCAGTGCCATCGCAGTCACCTGGATTCTGTAAAGCTATTCTTCTATATGATGTACCCATTTTTCTAGCTTCTTGGCCTGAGAAACTCTAAAAGTAATTATCCGATTAACGACGGGTATTACTGCTAATATATAAAGGTATTAGTATCTAGAATATCCAAAGAGTGACAGGTAATGCTAAGTGCTATGGACAGACCGTAGTTAAACTCTTGGTTTGATAGTGATACAAGTGAGGAGTTTAATGTATATATGTATGTGTGTGTGTATATATATATACACACATACATACATAGGCGTAGGAGTGGCTGTGTGGTAAGTAGCTTGCTTACGAACCACATGGTTCCGGGTTCAGTCCCACTGTGTGGCACCTTAGGCAAGTGTCTTTTATAGCCGCGGGACAACCAAAGCCTTGTGAGTGGATTTGGTAGACGGAAACTGAAAGAAGCCCGTCTTTTATATGCATATATATATGTACGTGTGTGTATATGCTTGTGTGTGTGTTTGTCCCCCCAACATCGCTTGACAACCGATGCGGGAGTGTTTACGTCCCCGTAACTTAGCGGTTCGGCAAAAGAGACCGATAGCATAAGTACTAGGCTTACAAAGAATAAGTCCTGGGGTCAATTTGTTCGACTAAAGGCGGTGCTCCAGCATGGCCACAGTCACATGACTGAAACAAGTAAAAGAGTATACATATATATTAGTCGAAGAATGTAAATACCTTATAGCATTTAATATTGAGTTACCTCTCAGACACCAAAGAACATTTAGACATTTGAAACCAGTAAAAATAATTTAAAAAAGGCGATAAGAATGTGATTTGTGTAAAGTAATTTATCTAAAATATTTTAAAATATAATAAAATATTGTGGAAATCGCCGATATTCAATGGTTTTCTTCTTCAGTTACGTCCCTTTGTTTCTCCTTTTCGATTTCTGAAATATATAATTTTGATTATAATTGCGTGTTAAACATTACTGGTCGTAATTAAATGAAATTCTTGAAAAAATAACGCGAAAGTTATCACCTTACATTATCAGAAGAAAACGATTTGATCGAGGATTTTAAAAAAATAAATAAATACAGAACAAAAAAAAGATTTATTTTATGGGGATTCTTTCCCTTATATTGTGTCGTTCGTCAATGAAGCTGCTGTAACCCCCCTATACTGTAAAAGTAAAAATACCAAAAGCTTATCTTTTTATCCAACTTGACATAGATGCTTTGATAACACACCTAATACTGCGCTATTAAACCTTGAGAGAATCTCTCTCATAGGCACTTGCGGCATAAATGCACGCAGATAGATTGTAGCAGGTGAGAATGATAAATCATAAAATTTAGACTTGTAAGTTCTGATATTTCGGATACTAACTTTCCTTTGAACTAGCCACAATTGTTTGCTTGATTGAAGTGCAGCATATTATTATTATCGAGTAATTCTAAGAGCATCGACATAACTACGGTTTGTTCAGCCACCACTAACCCGACTTTGTCTCTTCAAAACATTTCGAAAAATGCATGAAATTTTGCTGGAATAAGTTTTCGAAGGTAAACGTTAGGATTTTTGGGCGGGCGATTGATTTTCGACGTTGTTGTTTTATAACTCCTTAGAATGCATATTTTAAATGGCATTTTACAGAAATACCTTTACGAGAGTGTAGATAACGAAAGGCTGATATTTCAATAATAAATGGAATGGTGAGGGGCGAAAACTAAGTTTTTTTTGTGTGTGTTTTTTGCATTAAAGTCAGCAGAGGGAGAAAGAATGATCCAAAACTACCCCAAAGAATTTTATTTTGAATTTTATCAACAGGTGCATGCATAGGCTGTGTAGTTAAGAAGCCTGGTTTTCAACCATGTAGTTCTAGGTTCATTCCCACTGCAGTATCTTGGGCAAGCATACTTTACTACAAACTCAGCCCAACCAATCGTTTATGGATGAATTTGAGATACAGAAACTGTAAAGAAGCTTGTGAGTGTGTGTGTGTGTGTGTCTTTGTCACCCATCCCTGGGAAAGGATGGAAACCCTTACTTCACGTTGTTGCTCAAGCTATTTGCAATAGAAGCCAAATTTCTGTCAAGACAGACACTACTGTTTTATATAAGAAAAAAGGCACATTAAATAAAATAGTTCTATTAACTTACTCTTATAAGAGTATTAAAATTGCTTTCCAGAATAAAATTATGAATTTAAAGAATGTACTTTTCTTCATTTTGTATTTTCCAAAATGACATCATATTGGACTAAAAAAAAAGTTATAAGTTCTAGTTTGAAATTCAGAAATCCTCTTCTTCCTTACTCACGGACCTTGATTTATTAAGTCGATTTTATGTACTTTATTTCAAAATCTATTGCAGTTTGTTGCACACATACTATGGCACTGGCTCCTAAGCTCTGTAGGCCTTGTTTAAACCCTCCTCCAAATAATGTAAATTTGTAAAATGTAGGTAAAACAAATCAGCCATAGCAGGATCTGAATTTAATTTCTAAAGCAACTAGTCAATTCAATCAGTACAATTGATTCTCTAACAATATGTCATTCATTTTGTATTAAATAGTGCTGACAGAAAGTCAAGTAGTGTCTTGCTCAAGGATGTATAAGTACATTAAGTTTTGCAGTATCAATAATAATCAACTAATTCCTCTCATAACTTGGACATACACTCATTTCATGTGGCTGAGGCCTTTTTGACTATATGGTTTCTGCACCTATAATCTTCACCCTTTTAATTAATCTATAAAATGGAGAAAATAACTGCCATTTATTTTCCCCAATATTGAGATACATCAATAAATGGTAGTTCAATATCTTTTCTTTCCAACTATTTAGCCAAACTTTGTCTTTTTTTAATCTCCCACATCACCATTAGAAACACCTATTTTATTTTTAAACAATCTTATTTGATACTCATTTATCTAACCATAAAGTTTTCTAAGAATAATTTTCTTTATTTTACAAATTTCTTGGATTAATATAATCAGTACTTTTTCACTATCTTGACCCATTAATATACTTAGAAAGACATGAATATTGCAATGCTTCAAATTCCTGTATTACATTTTGGCAAGGATCATGGTTTATACACAAAAATGAAAAAGGAATCAAGCTGCCTGCTTAATGTTCAAATTTTTTTTTTCCATTCCACCAAGATCGATAAAATATCAAGTTGCTATTAATCAACTTAATCCCTACTTTCTTCACTCTGTCAGATTGAAATTGTTTTACCTTGATTTTTTAGCTCCAGTGCTTTTTTCCTAGCCAAATTTTTCTTATGTTTGCGGCTTGCCATATGCACTGAAAATAAAGCACAAACATTATAGATATTTGTCATAATATTTCAGTACAAGGTAGCTATTTATCTCCTCTCTCTCTATGTGTGTGTGTGCACTTACATCAGAAGATAAATAGCTACATTGTTACTTGGGTTCTAGTGTGTCCTGATCATTTGCTGAACCCTTAATCTTATATAAATTTCTATTACACAATATAATTTGTACCTATCTCTGTAGATATATGTACATGTGTACAGTTGGTATATTTGTAGATAACTCAGATGTGATGTATAATATGAAAATTAGTATCCATTTCTTTGCAGAGTGTAGTTTCAATCAATGAACCTCTGGGTTTATGGGCTCAGCATGCTTTCACTACATCACTCTACTCAAGAGTGACCAAGCAAATATATAACACATTATTTCTTTACTTGTACATTCTGCATTGCATTACTTGTAATATATCATACATCATTTATTAATTCTTTATTTCTATGCATTGGGCTGTGTCAAATGTATGAAATACAGTAACAATACACATTGCAGGACTGGGACATTAATTTACTTATTGAAAAGTGATATTTCACTCTATGGATACTCTGAGAGTGACATTTGACAAGCCACATAGATCAGAGATGCAAATTTTTCTAGATCTCTCTTTTGCCATTTTCAGATCTGCTACAAGAAAATCAGTTCTATAAATGTTTTCCAGGGCAGCACAGCAAGTGAGCATGCTAATTTCCTATTATAGTAGCTATAGGAACACAAATATAATATTCCTTTCTACTATAGGTGCAAGGTCTGAAATTTTGGGTAATGTGGTTGGTCAATTACATCGACTCCAGTGCTCAACTGGCATTTATCTTATTGACTCTGAAGGGATGAAAGGCAAAGTTGACCTTGCTAGAATTTGAACCCAGAACATAAAAACAAATGAAATGTTGCTAAACTTTTGTCTGGCATACTAACAATTCTGCCAGCTTGCTGCCTTAAATACAAATATAATATTGATTTCAAATTCTAGCACCGGGCCAGCAATTTTGGGACAGGGAGTAAGTCAATTACATCAACCCCAGTACTCAATTGGTACTTGTTTTATCGACCCTGAAGAGATAAACGGCAGAATTTGAACTCAGAATGTAAAGACAGATGGAATGCTGCTAGGCTTTTGTCTGGCACACTAATGATTCTGTCATCTTGCTGCCTTAAACACAAATGTAATATTATGAAGTATGTGTTCTTGTAGAAATGTATATGCAAAAAGTAAGTACATTTTGCCATTTCATCGTTTCTCTTTTACATTTTACTTCTGAATTCTTTTAACATGTTAGTAAAATAGGAAACAACCAGACCATATTCATCATTTTGAATATGCTGCTTTTTGTTTCAATTGCTTTTGAAAATAAAGAATTTAGTAAAACAACTCATTTATGAAATTGGTGTTTGGATCATAAGTTAACAGGGAGTTCTGATGGCAGGTTTTTAGAACAGGAAGTGGGCAGTTGTAGCAGTTGGTATCAAAAGGGTTAAATGAGTAGGGGAACAGATAGAGAGAAATAGGTTACTGAACATCTACGATGGGTTCAATTCAAATTAATCTGTCTAAATATAGAAAAAAAAAGGATTTGATTGTATGAAAGAAAATATTTCTAGCTAAATCAGTTTCCTATTAAGAAACAAAAACAAAAAAACCAAATACCCAATTTCACCAAAGTTCACTAAGACTAAACAGGTTAACATGGTATATTTATTGCTAAAATGAAATTGAATTATTACAGAAAGTAACTTGTGGAAAGCATCAATTCCCTAATTTAATGTTAAAGATGGCTGAAATGGGTTTCCCCTGAAGGATTTCTGGAGTAATGAGTCACTTAACAGGGTGCATAGCTCAGAGATCAGGGAGTTTCTCCAGTTAAACAGTTTCCAGGAGCAGCAATAAATATGATTATCTCCAAGATTGATGTTGTTGATGGTTGATGTCTATAGGTAAAACAGATGGGCCTTTTTAGAAGAAATCATTCTTCTGTGACTTATTTCTTTTTAATAAGAGGTTTATTTAGCATCAAACAGGCATTTTTTATCATCCTTGTTGTCGCTGTAGTGTTACAACAAAACTGCGAGTAAATTTATTAATTAATGGAAAACCATAATTTATTTTGGTTTGTATCCCTACATTCTCCTTATTTCAACAATTTGATTATATAGCATCATTGTTGATGGTGTTCCAGGGGAAGAATAGAGGAGAGAAAGAGAATAAACTTACTCTTGAAATCCTTTTCTGTAACTAATATAATTCCATCACATATATCACAAACATTTAACACATGTTTATTCTTAGGCTCTTCTAGATGGGGTGCAGTTGGAATTGCTGGTATTTCATCCTGCAGAGAAGAAAATTCATTTCTGTTTAATATAGTTTTACAAAATGTTGATTAAAGAGGGTTGTTGTCAAAGCAGATAGTGTAGTTTCTTGAACAACTGGCAATGAACAGAAATACATGTATTTTTATGTTATTGTATTACTGTTACAATGTTTTGAAAATTTAAGATATTTGCAAAGCTCTGCTGGGTTGTCAGATAATTTTTTTTTCTGTTTATCTTAATCCTTTTCAGTGTTTTCTAAATTAAAATGAAAAATATCTTTGTCTAAGTGCTTTATGGATTTTTTGTTTTGTTTTGTAGCTCTACTCTTTCTCTAACACTTTTGTTTGTCATTTTTGAAGTTTGGATAAATTTTACTAGATTGAAATTAAGCTAACCAATCTCTAATCTCTCTCTTTTTAAATAAAGATATTGATTGTAAAAATTTGTATATAGTAAGTATAGGTGCAAACATAGCTGGGTGGTAAGAAGTTTGCTTCCCAACAAGATGGTTCTGGGTTCAGTTCTACTGTACGGTACCTTAGGCAAGTGTCTTCTGCTATAGCCCTAGGTTGATAAAAGTCTTGTGAGTGGATTTGGTAGACAGAAACTAAAAGAAGCCTGTCTTATGCCTGTCTGTCTGTGCATATTCTCCTTGCCTTGACATGGTGCAATAATTGCGTCACAATTGTGCAAGTAGCGACCTGTTTCCAATCTTTTGTAAAAATATGTTTGGCCATGGGGAAATATTACCCTACTTGGAAATAGGTGAGGGTTGGTGACAGGAAGGGCATCCGGCTATAGAAAATCTGCCACAACAAATTCTGTCCAACCCATGCAAGCATGGAAAAGTAAATTAAATGATGATGAAATACTAGACTATATAAGTACTGGTATGATTGATATGAAAGTATTTTTTACATCATAACTGTAGCCTAATTAATGAAGGCCATCATTAATTACATCAGGTCCTTAGTGTTTGATATTCTGTGGCTGATTTATCTTCTTGAATCTTAAAAAGGGAGTACTTTTAGTAAGTAGTTCACAAATTGATCAAAATTCAGACACATTCACCATTGTCAGCAAAAGTAATTACGTTTGTGACATTAATAATATTTGTTATTACTAGTTATAACATAAAAAAAAAAAAACTTCTTTCTAGACCTTCCTCTAGTTGTAGTCAGATCTTGAAAGATAAAAACTGTTCCTAAAACAAAAAGAAAAACAGGACACAAGAGGGGTAAACAGAAACTGAAACAAGCCTGTTTATGTGTGTGTTGCTATCTCCTTGCCTTGGCATCGCGTGATAGTTGTAAACGAATCTCACCGTCATGCAAATAGTATCCTTCGTTTCATATCTTCTGTGAACATACGTCTGGTCATGAAGAAATATTACCTAACTTGGAAAAAGGTGAGAGCTGGCGACAGAAAGAACATCTGGCCGTAGAAAATCCACTCAACAAATTCCGCTCGATCCACACGAACATGGAAAAGTGGACGTGAAAACGATAATGATGATAAAAGTAAAATATTCCTCGGAGTATGGAAATATAGCGAGTGAGTTGTGTAATATGTTTGCGCTGTAAAATAGAACAACCACTGTAATAAAGAAGCTCGGTCATAGTTTTCTATATAACCCAAATTTTAGATACAGAAGTGTGTACAGCTATATGCAACAGTAATGTTTTCTATTCTAGGCACAAGGCCCGAAATTTTTGGGGAGGGGGCTAGTCGATTAGATCGACTCCAATACGCAACTGGTACATAATTTATCGACCCCGAAAGGATGAAAGGCAAAGTCGACCTCGGCGGAATTTGAACTCATAACGTAACGGCAGACGAAATACCTATTTCTTTACTACCCAGAAGGGGCTAAACACAGAGGGGACAAACAAAGACAGACAAACGGACCCTAGTGCGTAACTGGTACTTAATTTATCAACCCCGAAAGGATGAAAGGCAAAGTCGACCTCGGCGGAATTTGAACTCACAACGTAACGACAGACGAAATACCGCTAAGCATTTCGCCCGGCGTGCTTAACGATTCTACCAGCTCGCCGCTTTTATGCTATATGCAACAATAATACAACTGAATATAATCGGCGATTGCAGATCAGCAAAGTGATGCAAGGGACACAACTCTAAACTACAACTATATTATCAAGTAACTATATTTCATAGAAATGATCTCAACAAGGTCACTTCCCAGAATGTTTGGAAATAAGACAATTTAATAATAGGCGCAGGCGTTGCTATGTAGTAGGAACTTTGCTTTCAACTACATCGTTCCGGGTTCAGTCATACTGCGTGGCATCTTGGGCAAGTGTCTTCTATTGAATCCCCGGGCAGACGTAAGCCATGGGACTGGATTTGATAGACAAAAACAGAAAGACCCTCATCCTATGTATATGTATGTATTTGTATATATTTATGTGCGTAAGACTTGGTGTTTGTCTCCCACCACTGCTTGATAACTGGTGGTGGTTTGTTTACGTCCTCGTAAGTTAGTGGCTCGGCAGGCGAGAACGAAAGAATAAGTATGGGGGTCGGTTCGTTCGACTAAAAAGTCTTCCAACATGCCCCAGCATGGCCGCACTCTAAAGATCGAAACAAATGACAAAAAAGATATTTATTACTGCACAATTTTATATTTTAAAACCGGTTACACAATAGTTACTGTTAAGTATAGAGTTATCCCCCTTGTACAATTATCAGCGGCATTAGACAAAATAAATTAGTTAAGAGCACAAACCTCCGCCAAGGCGACACCAACGTCCTCTCAACAATTAGCCAGAGATGATTTTTAAAATGAGAATATCTGAATATCTGCTCTCACAAACGAGAATACTAAAAATGAACCCGACCGCTCCCAAAAATTAAGTAGAAAAAACCCCAAAAGAAACAGGAAAATATATAATCCAAAATCCTTGTACGGTGCCGGATCGATCCCAAAATCTAATCAGTTCGTGCCAGTCACGAGGCCAAACATCCCTGAAAGTTTCATCCAAATCCATCCTGCGGTTCTTGAGATATCTTGTCCATTGACAAACAAACACGACTGAAAACAATACCTCCGCCTTTGCTAAGGTAATAAAGAAAGCATTTACGAACATTAAAACGTAGTTTTGTACTGTTCAGTTTACCATGGATAAATCTCCAAATTTAAGCATCTTGTACTTACCTTCATCATAGCTTGTAGAACTTCCACAGCTGGGTTGTGAACTTTGTTTTGCCAGTGCGTAACATCAGTTGCATCAAGTGCATAGACTGGTGGAGTATTATCAGGTGAACCTATGTAAATAGTGTTAATAATAATAATAATGGTTTCAAATTTTGGTACAAGGCCAGGAATTTTAGGGGGGAGAGTTATACTAACGATTCTACCAGCACACCACATTAATAGTAGTTATTATTGTTTCTAAAGCACCCGATTGTGACCGTTGCCAGCCTTATCTGGCCCCCGTGCCGGTGGCACGTAAAAAGCACCATCCGATCGTGGCCGTTTACCAGCCTCGTCTGGCACCTGTGCAGGTGGCACGTAAAAAGCACCCACTACACTCACAGAGTGGTTGGTGTTAGGAAGGGCATCCAGCTGTAGAAACACTGCCAGATGAGACTGGGCCTGGCACAGCCTTCTGGCTTCCCAGACCCCAGTTGAACCGTCCAACCCATGCTAGCATGGAAAACGGACGTTAAACGATGATACTTTGCTGGTAATTTGTAGGAAGGGAATTAGTTGATTAAATCACCCCTGATACTAGAATAGTGCTCATTTCTGAGGTTACAAAAATGATACAGAAATAAGCATTACAACCTTTATCTCAGTAATTGTTTCAACACAACGTTTCTAGTGAAAACCCTACCAGCAATGAGTTTGCCTTGTTTTGGATGGTCTGTTTCAGTGTTAACCATTATTCTTCCGTTCTTCTCCTCGATGTTCTCTCTGTTTTGATTTCTCTCCTTTGTGCTGCTTCCACTTCCATTTCATCTTGTTGCCTTTGCGATGCTCTTGTTCGTAGATATTCTCTCCTCTCTGCTGCTTGCTCTCCTGTTTCATCTTGGTGCTTTTGTGTTGCTCTCTCTCTCTCTCTTTGAATATCTCTCCTTTGTGCGCTTAGGTGCTCCTTTTCATCATCTCTCTTGTCTCACTTCTTGTGATTGATTCAATAACCTTAATGTATTGTTTAATCTTCTTGTGTCCAGTTCTTCCTGTGTGAGACTGGCTGTCGCCTTCTGTCTGATTCATTCTCCATAGCAGGTGGATGAGTATATTTAAAACAATGGAACACAAACTTCAAAACAAATGAGTATATTTGTGTGTGTGTGTGTGTATGTGTGTGTGTGTACGTTAGTTTGTTTATATTTCAATACACAACCATACAAAGTCCAAAATTACACAGGATTACATTAACGGCATACACATATAGACTTATATTTTTTCCAGGAACACCTACATGCTTTCTGTTATTCTCTCTTGCTCTCTTTACCGCCTGAAACGGAAAAAGATCTTGAAGACAAATTTCACTGCCTTAGCAAAATTCTTCATTCATAAATATTTACAAACTTCACTGTATCGGCAAGTATTTGTAAATATTTATAATTACCTTCCTTTTATATTTAGCTTCCTTTAAACAGACAATATTATCAAGCTTTCTTTCAATAGACAGTATTCTAATTCTATGACTTAAAAATTACTACTTATTTACTTATTTTATATTCTATTAACTTTGCAACTTTTTAAGCAGAAAATATTCCAGATCAGTCAAACATCCATAGAGATACAGAAAAAATATTTTTGAGGTGCAAAAATCTTATTTACTTATATATTATTATTAATGTTTACTAGAAAAAAAATCCGCGAAAATGTTGTTCAGAGAGTGTGTGTGTCTGTAGATAGAGAGAGACAACGTTCATCAATAAAGTGAAAAGGTATTTGTTGAGAGAGAGAGAGAGAGTGCGAGAGGCACTGTTTGATACCACTCCCTCTCTCATTGTTATCATGATTTTGTCTCTTCTCTTTTTTTACTCTTACTTAGACTGATACTTCCTTATTGCGTGATTCGGGACAAACTTACAAACAAGCTCATTATTATAATAGTTGATACAACACCATATTAGAAACACTGTCTGGCTCATAGAGCCGTGATAAATACACACAGCAAAACAACTGCAATAATGATGGTCATACACATGAGTTCTTCCTATCTAGAATGTTGGGCATCTGGACTTAGCCATATTGGATCTCAGAGGAACTACAAAGTAGATTGTGGGCACAGCCCTTTCTTTTAGATGAAAACAATAGTGGTGGGGGGGGGACTAAGCAGAGGCAGGATATATCTTCAGGTATGTGTCCCACTTAGTCATTTGAGTAACTAACCTACACACCTATAAATACATATTATATAGGTTTGCTCAATCAGGACTGATCCGGAGTTATACAACCTTATAACATAATGCAATACGAAATATTCTAGGATAGAGTGAAGCGTCATTATCATTTAATGTCTGTTATCCATGCTGGCATGAGTTGGACAGTTTGACCAGAGCTGGTAAGGTGGATTGCTGTACTAGACTCCAGTCTGATTTGGCATGGTTTCTATGGCTGGATGTCCTTCCTAACACTAACCACTTTACAGAGTGTGTTTATTGTTTATCTCATAAGCACTTCATCAGCAAACTCTGTGACATAGTATCTATGTTGCTATTCAATACCAACTACTTACGTTTTAGAAGCCTGTTGTTCAACCAGCGAACCTGCTTTCTTGCATACTTGCGAGTCACTCTTTTTAAAGCTTCAACACCTGTTCAAAAAGAAATATAAAAGGTAGTCAATTTAAACTTCCAAACTTTTCCTCTCAATTCATGAAACTCAAATTCAGTTTATTTTGCAACTTCTTGGCTATATCAGTTCTCAATAAACCAAATTCTTGATCTGATTCTGAATGAAGTTTTAGAGGCACCCCACACACAGTACTACAAAATATTTCACTCAGTGAAACCCTTGTTGTTACATGTTGTCTTGTTCACTGATGTCGCTTAAGTTAAAGTACCACACGACTACACAGCTGTGTTGTGTGTGTTTGTGTGTGTCAGTGAGAGAGAGAGAGAGAGAGATTGATTGACTCAGGTTGTTATTTTTAACTATTTGTTAATATCACAGAGTAGTGGGATGTGCAGCAGTGCAACCAAGTAATTTCAGATTAGCTACGGCCGCCTGTCAATGTTCACTTAAATTTCGCACGCATGAGTCAACCGACAAACAGCAGTAAAAAAACACAAAAATCCCTCTAGAGTTACTTCCCTTTGACTATAATCGCTCTAGTGTTGCTTTCGCATGAATACTATTAAAATTCGTTAAATACCTATTTTTATATTTATAGTTACCGAACGGTTGTCTGTAGTAATCACATTTTTAACATTAACCTTCATAAACAAATACCAGTAAAATATAATTCAGGCAAAGTGTGAGATGGTTCAACAATGTTTTCATGGAAAGTGTTTGATGATTTAACTGGTATCAGTTAAATCATCGAACACTTTCCTTGAAAGCATTGGGTTTTTTTTACCAAAACAGATCGACAAAATGCTTAGTGCGGTATCTAGTAACGTACTGAGACCAAATTCCGCCGAGTTCAGCTTTGATTATCATCCTTGTAGGCGACGATAAAAATAAATTACCCCTGAACTATCAGAGACGAATTATACTCTTCTTATGCATCTTCTTGATGTAATAGTTGACGTTTCCGTCATAACAGTTGTGTGTGTGTGTATTTGCGTGTGCGCTTTATTGTTCCTGGGTCGGATAACTGAGTTTGCAACGCAATAAGTAAATACAGTTTCCCATTTCAATTGCCATCATTACAGTAACTTTGAAAAGGGCGTCGAATTGACAGAATAGTTAAAGCCTTGTAATGATTGTTCCTCGCGGATGTCAGTTTTACCTTTTATCCCTCCGGGCTCGATAAAGTATCTGTGAAATAAAAAGGTTGATGGTATCGACTGACCTCTTCCCCTCAAAACTGCTGGTCTCTGAGTTAGAGACAATTATTACCGTAATTTGGTTTCAAATTTTGACACAAAGCCAACAACTACACGGAAGCGGGTAGGTCTATTACACTGACCCCAGTGTTCAACTGATACTCAAGGCAAAGTCGACCTCGATGAAATTTGAACTCGGAACGTGATACATCATTTAATACATTAACAGCTATAACAGTATCTAAGTTAGTGTTAACGTGTTTAATGCAGAGCGCGTCCAAAAACTAAGTAGAAATAATTACGTGGCGAAGGCAAAGCAATATTAGTCTCTAACTAAATATAATTATTTCGGCAAGTGCGAAGGATAACTTTAGGCATGTTTCGGTCTCGTGTCATCATCAACGTCACTGTATTTGCGGAAATAGCGGTGAGAAAATCACTGATTAAATGTATAAGGTTGTACATTGGTTATTGTGTGGGATGCAGTTTTTACTCTGTGAAGTCGAAATATCTATGAAAGATTATCAGTGACTGTAATGTAACTTTGAGGGAAGAGGTACAAGATTATACTTTGGTATGTTTAATCCGTGTGCTGCTTAAAGAGACAATGGAAGCAGAGCAGATTGGTGTGAGTGGAGTCTCGGTTACATGTGGATAACGTCTCTGTGCAAAAGGTTAGGGAGATGTAAAAGCTAATACCGCTATCTGCTTAGAAGTGCATGTTATTGGAGATGACGATGTAGAGAATACAATGAGTTACGAGAGCAAAATTATAGGTTCCGGTCATGAAGTCAGAGTGCCGTATTAATGTCGTTTGAAGTATAGTTGTTTTTAGTGTTTACTAGCAGCATAGCCCGGTATTGCCCGGATATGTAAGAGCCCCTGGAGCAGACATGATGCTCACTGTGAATTTAAAAAGTTCCTGCCAATTTGAGAAAGATATTGTCGAAAATATGTCATCTTGAATTTGAACGCGATTTCCCAAAATGGCATGATTTTATCAATTTTTTCTGATGGTACGGCATTGCATGGAAAACTAACGTCAGAATTAAGTTTCTTAGGGTAACATTAAGCTTCACCATGAGTTTGGTGAAAATCGATTGCAAGTTGCGAAAACTACAACAGAAAATGTGTTGCAAATAAGAAGCTTAGATTCTCGACCCCCCATGTCGAATTTATCGATTTTTTTCAGAACTGGGGGAACTTTTCAAAATTTTCGCTGCGTTAGTTTTGAATTATGACATTGGGCTATGTGTGTGTCAAGTTTCATCAGAATCGGTTGAAAGCCGTGGTCAGGGTGAGGGTACAACCTGACAGACACACAGATAGACAAACTGCCGTTTATATATAGAGAGATGCTCATGTGAGGACAAACGAGCTTAACAGGAAAGAAAGATTCCACGATTCGCTGCGAATTTGACCAACAAATTAAAAATGTTGCAAGACACTGCCACCAACTGATACTGCACGAGGCAATTTCCAAAGCTGCAACTCGATCGTCTGTCTCTAATCACAAGCATGCTAAGTAGTTTGAAAATGATACGACGAATGTACAAGATTCATCAAACTGTATTGCATGGACGAAATACTAGCTTACTCAAAAATTCGAAAGTCTTATTACTACAGGAATTGAGGCTAGAAATGCGATGGCCTTCTATGCTAGTCCGAGAGAAGTTTAACGAGCTGCAGAAAGATGGTAACTCGAATGAAGAAAAAGGAAGGCTCACACCTTTTACATCGAAGAAAGTGATACTATAAATACTGTTAAGACCATTTTAGTGAGCTACTAGACTAGCCATCAATAATTTCTCTCGAGGTCTTAGAATGTCTGAAAGCTTCCAGTTGATATCAGTTTGGTTCTACCGCTGAATATGGAAGAGTTGAAAGCTGTCATCTACGTAAGGAAACTGGGAACAGCTTCGGTGAAAGGAGAATGTTGGCAATGTAGCAACTTCCTACACCTATTCAAAGATGTGCCACTTACAAGAACATGGGTGACCGACAAGACTGGAAATTACCGAAGAATTTGTCTTCTTTTGATTGCAGGAAGACGTTTGGTCAAAATACTGCATGGGCAATTGCTAAAATTATTCAAGCGAATTCTTCCTGATTTCTAAGTCTAAGAGTACCAACGATATTGCGACAATTTCAAGAAAACGTTATAAAACAGCATTTCATTGTGTTTATCAACTTTATAAAAACCTTTCGATAACTTTTACGATAGCTTAAAAGATAATGAATGTTCGAAAAAATCTGAGGAGATTGTTAGTTAGTTCCAAGATGATCAGACTATTTGGGGAATTTTAGCTCGGAGTCCTCTCTAAATACTACCAGAGTAGGGCCGTATACTTGCTCCAACGCTATTTGTGATGTTTCTGGCTGGAATATACGCCTAACTATTTGGTGCCACTATATGTATTCCGCATAATTTTCTTCGTGATGACTCAGTTTATATCCTACGCATAATTTTGAATGCGCGGCAACAACCTTCGGTCTTTCGATTAAAACCTACATTAAATTTGACGAAGGGGTTCACAAATTTTTGCTTTTGTACCATCAAATTGAGAAAATGGACTGCTAGTGACTTCCCTGACAAACGCTATATATGCCTGTCATGAAATTTCGTTGGAGAATACAAAACTGATTCCTGTTCTTTTAGTTAAAGTATTTTTTTTTTATACAAGGCGTTGTCTTGTCCACTAGAGTTCCCTAATACCTGCTTGGACACACAGAACGTAAAGAATCAGAACAAATACTGCAAATCATTTTCTTCAATCTTTAACACTTACACCAATTTACTGCCTTTGACAAGTAGGATGAAAGGTAAAGCCGATCTCAGCGGGATTTCGAATCGGTATGCAAGGAGTTCAATTATCGATGTCAAATAAAACTATCAGGATAATACAATAGGGTACTATTTAAGAAGAGTGGTCCCGGTACGCGCACTCGCGTACTCGTGCATCCGCGCTAGCTCGCCGTGACTAGTCGATCCTACAACGACTACTTATCCTATAACAAATGTTCATACAAATTCGGTTGAAAGTTATTAGATAAACGTTTGGTATCTCCATCATAACTTAGACGTTTTTTTAAAAAAACAAATAGGGTTTTTTAAAAATAAAATAAATATTTTTTTACCCAAAGTAAATAAAACAAAAGCAAAGTAAATAATTTTTTTTTCCTAAACAACGTAAATAATTAAAAAAAAATTAAATAAAAATAACACTCTACCTGTTTTTGGTACCCCCATCATACTCTTAAAACGTCGTTTTACGTTCTTCTAATAACTTTCAACCGAATTTGTATGAACATGTGTTATAGGATAGGTAGTCGTTTGATTGACTAATCATGACTAGCTAACGCGAGTACGCAAGTGCGCGCACTGGGACCACTCTTCTTAAATAGTACCGTGCAATAGTGCATTCCTGCTTGTTATACTCTGCTCAGACCTACGCGCATTGTATGATCGATACACAGAGAAAAAGTTGTTGAACTGTTAATTATTCATTCATGAAGTACAGTGAATCTTCATGCAGCGCGCAAATAATAAACCTAGTGTTGAGTCTGTCCGGTGCAAAGCCGTGTTCGACAACGGGCCGAAGTGTGGAAGCCATTGAAGAGGGCGCTTATGACGTTCTTTATAAGAATGTGAACAGGTAGTATTTCAACGAAGTAGATCTTTGTGACTGAATAATATTTTTTAAAATTTACATTTGAAATAGAAGAAACAAAGAGAAAGAGGTTTATACTAAGAGTGTTCAGTTTCTTGTTTTTTTATCAACTTCATGGGCCTGGAGATTAATTTTAAAAAGCATGAATGCACTTCGCTTGGAAACTATTCATACTTGTGTATAAAAATTATAACACGTTCTTCAAGACACTCCAGCATTAATAGAGGTTTCTCTAAAACCTTAAATTATTTAAATATAATAATCTATGGCACACCTTGACTCTACTAGGTCAGAGCAAGATCTTTTACACCGACACTATTAACACTATTCTGCGCGCATAGAAGAATCGGCACCTTTGGTCTACGGGCATATGTAAGAGTGAAATGTCTTTTGTTCTCAAGCCATACACTCGAATACAAGCGATGGCTGATGTATTCAGCAAAAAAAATTATCAAACTTACACTAGTTAGTTCTAAAGTAGAACACGTCAGAACGTTTGTGTTTCGCGACAGAATAAAGACTAAATGAATTAGAAAACGTGAAAAGACAGCTTTCACTCACTAGCATCTACAACATTTGGAAGTCTTCGAAATACGATCTAGAACAGGAGATGGGATGGGGGACATCAGCTCACAACTCAAACTTAGGCTTAACAATACCTTTATTTTCCTAATCGCAGCCTACGCCCCGGAAACGTCGATCCTAAAATCTGAAGATAGACGCAAGTTAGAAGTTTTTGGAATGCAGTATTCGTTGCCATCCATATTAGATATCATTACGAGAAAAAAACATTTAAATATTTTCATAATATAAGCTCTTCACAGGACATCCACCATTACTGGGGCAATAATAACACAAGTCAGACAATAACTATACCATGCTGGTGGTCCAGTTAGCAGTAGAGGACTTAGCAATTAAGTGTGTTTTAGAAATTTAGTACAATTTCCATCTACCATATTCGAATCACTGGTCAATTCATGGCTATGAAAGAAGACACGCATCGAAGGCGGTACGCAGCGACATCGGCCCCGAAACCACGAAGTTGCAAAGCGAATATAACTATATGGCCAAGCCTTCACCAGTAATATGAGTCTTGGCTGTGACTACATCTTAAGTCATGGGCAAAATATTCAGTTACTTGAGGTCCTTACGGATCTAGGGGACCAATTCTATGTATATACTGGCTTGCTGTTAATAAGTAAATACTATATGCATTGGTTTACTCGGTGGTATAGAGGCTTAGTTCTGATCTATGAATGCTGTAACTTGCTGTCAGGTACTATAGCGCCCAGTCTATTGATTTTTTTCGGGGTCTATGATGCTGATAAGACGACCCTTGTCACAGCATAACTATTTAATTCGATTACAAATTCAGAGTCATCCAGAGATCTAAGAAGAAGTTGTATTTATGTAAATACTCGGTAAAGTGTATTCTCCACTATACATCGTGCATGCCTATTTGGAGTCTTGAAGATGTTCATCTGCGGAGCAACTAGGATCCCTCTATGACGTACTTGTGGTTCTTTTAGACTACAAGAAATTGAAATAATTTAATTTGGTTCAGACACATGCATGGCTGTGAGGGTAAGAAACTCGCTTTGCAACCACATGGATTCTAGTTCAAGTCCCACTCTGCGGTACCTTGAGCAAGTGTTTTCTATTAAAGTTGCGAGCCGACCTATGAATTTGGTTGACGGAAACTATGTGGAAGCCCGTCGTATATGTATGTATCTTGTTTGTATTTATCCCCTCATCATCGCCTGTTGGTTATTTTACGTACTCGAAACATAGCGATTTGGCACAAGAAACCGATAAATAAGTGTCAAATGAAGAAAAATTAACTACTGGAGTTGATCTATTTTACTAAATATTTCACTAGCTTGGCCGCAGTTCGATATTTTAAACGAGTAAAAAAACAAACTAACAAAAAACTAAATAGGATCTCGACGGATGTATGTTTTAAACAGCTGAACGAATCATGAATTTTAACCATCCTCTAAGAGACGTTAGAATCGAACGAAAAGGTTTTATCTCTTTAAACCGGTCATAGCCGGCGCAAATATTCTACCTGTTTTCCGTTCCAACCAGCCAGAGGATCTTTTCATTTCAATTTTGTTTACAATAATGTTTTCTTTTGACACATTCTACCAGTATACGAAGTTTCAAATTTTTTAGTTATCTAGGAAAATCTGGCCTTCAAAATGAAAAGATCCCAAACCAGATCCTGCCTCCTACACATACCTTCGACATTTCAGTGATGTAAATAATTCAAAGCTAACTTTTATTTTTAACTTGTTTCAGTCATTAGACTGCAGCCATTCTGAGGCGCCGCCTCGAAAGATTTTTAGTCGAATGTATCGATCCCAGTACATACTTTTTAAAACCTGGTACTTATTCAATCGGTCTCTTTTTGCCGAACCGCTAATTTACGAGGACGTAAACACGCCAGCACCCGTTGTCAAGTGGTGGTGGGTACACACACATACACGACGGACTTCTTTCAGTTTCCGTCTACCAAATCCATTCACAAGGCTTTGGTCCACCCGGGCCTATAGTAGAAGACACTTGGCCAAGGTGCCACGCAGTGGGACTGAACCCGGAACCATGTGCTAGGGAAGCAAGCTTCTTACCACATAGCCATGCCTGCGCCTATGTGAATAAATACGCATTAAATTTGACAGAGTACTTCTGGATGTCAAAGGGTCTTATATTGATAACGTATCAGAGAACTGTTCGAGTCAGTATCTCCCTTATAACGGCATGGAAATGTTCTACAGTTTTCATTTTCCTTGGGTATGTCTAATGTTTTACCACTTAGTGGATGACACAAATAGCAGAAACCGTATCACGTAAGATTTGCCAGGTGAACAAACGTCGAACATGAATTGAAAACAGCGAGGCAGATGTAAACAAATAATGTTAAAAGTATGTAAGATAATCAAGTAAAGATTTCAGATAATGTAAGCTGGTGGAAACACATTACGGAAGCAGTTCGTGATATTATTTTCTGTCGATTACAACAGCTCAGAAGAGCCAGCAGCTTGTTTGCTGCGATCAGGTTTCAACTAATCATCGGCTTGAAGGTAAAAACACAGTGATATATATATAGGTATACTATTGACAATCCAATAATTTATTTATATTACAATATTACATTAAATACTATGGATTGGATATTTAACACACTCCTTTGAAGGATTTCTTTTCCTCAGTTTGTTACTATATATATATATATATATATATAGAGAGAGAGAAGAGTTTGAGGTTTCGAGCATAACTCTTGTTCGGAATGGTGAAAGGAGAAGTCCAAAGAAGGAAAAGAAATCACCAACAACACGAGTAGTTACACTGCTGAAGTGACCATACATATAGGTGTGTGTGTGTACGCGCGCGGTGAGGAATAGGAAGACGACAAAGGTACAGAGGGAAAACAGGAAAAACACGACGGACGTGGATACGTTCATCCCTCGTCAGTTATTGACCAAGATTTCTTAACAATTTCAACACACATAGGCGCAGGAGTGGCTGTGTGGTAAGTAGCTTGCTTACCAACCACATGGTTTCGGGTTCAGTCCCACTGCGTGGCACCTTAGTATCTTCTACTATAGCCTCGGGCCGACCAAAGCCTTGTCAGTGGATTTGGTAGACGGAAACTCAAAGAATCCCGTCCAATATAAGTACAAATGTGTGTGTGTCTGTTTGCCCCCCCCCCCCGTCGCTTGACGTGATGTGTTGATGCTGGTGTGTTTACGTCCCCGTAACTTAGCGATAGAATAAGTACTAGGCTTACAAAACACAAGTCTTGGGGTCGATTTGCTCGACTAAAGGCAGTGCTCCAGCATGACCCCAGTCAAATAAATGAAACAAGTAAAAGAGAGTACACAAATCAGATATCGGACTCGCCGTTTTAATTGATTCAATTAAAGAATTTTTTTTACTCCCACCTTTCATTCTTTTGGATATTTGATCTTTAACTCAGCACCGCAATGCAATGAAATACAAAGGTGAGCTACATTGTGGTTATCTATACTTTATAGTCAAACGAATTGGACAAGCAGAGTTCAAGATCAGTTCTTACAGCCAGTGACAAAGCTATCCTGTAATATAATTTCTTAAAAGGTTTCCTTACACTTACAAGCAATTTTAGGGATGGTGTTGAGCGCGCGTATTGGTTCAAGTACCTCCGACAGCACATACACAAAATTGTAAGTAAAAGCCACGTAAAATCATGGGACGCCTTTTAGGAGTTTGTATTTCAACTCTGCTTTCATGATATGAAGTACTTATAAGATGGTCTGATACTTATATTTTTAAACATGAGTAACCTAAGATAGAACTATTTGCTGTAGCAAACTTATGGTGTACATCGCGTAGCACTATATACATATAAAAATCATGAAATGGTCATCATTAGAATACTTTCCATCACAGTTGACCTGCGGATAAACAAGCAACACATCCTTTAATAATAATAATAATCCTTTTTACTATAGGCACAAGGCCTGAAATTTTTGGGGATGGGGCTAGTCAATTATATCGATCCCAGTGTTTCACTGGTACTTAATTTATTGAACCCGAAAGGATGAAAGCAAAGTTGACCTCGGTGGAATTTGAATTCAGAACGTAGCGACGGGTGAAACACCGCTCCTGATAAACACCGTGTAACCCATTCCAGCATGTTAAAACTGACATTAACTGATGATAACGACGACCCGTAAGGGATGAGAAGCAAAGTAGACATCGGCGGAATTTGAACTTAAAATGTAAAGATACTAAAGGAACTTCGCAAAACATTTTCCCGATGCTCTACCGATTCTGCCAGCTCGCTACCCTTTTATGCTCACATTCTAAAATTTTATTGCTCTTTATTTCATTTTATTTTTTTGCTAACCGTGGTAAATCGAGTTTGGTACCAATAGGGAAGTTGTAGAAGGATTTAATGTCGATCAAATGACAAAAGTGATTGAGTGTCAAAACAAGGTCGTTTTGTAGCGCTTAATAGGTTCTCTTTCTCAGTCTGTGTGTGTGTGTATATATATATATATATATATCTATATATATATAATGTGCGAGTCTGTGTGTATTTATATACAGATACATAGGCACATACATACATAGACACACATATCACTATGCCTGCTGCGAAGGGTATTTAAATTATAGGCGTCAGATCTCAGCCACAAGTTAAGACGACGATAGCCAACATTAAGTGCGTTCCGGACAGTTTGAAAGAGAAAGCAGCTGGACAAGTAAGTTCAGTGGTTGAACAATGAAAGTAAGAACCGGATTCACAGCAGAGAGAGAGAGAGAGAGAACTCTGCTGAAACCATTCTCTTGAAAACAAATCCCCATAGACTTGGTAAAGACAACCTTGAGAATGCATGCACACACACACACACTTTCCTTTCCTTTCCTCTCTCTTTCTCTTTCTGTGTCTTTAATCAACGCTCTTCTTTTCTTAATTGTTGTTATTAAAATAGTTTTCTTTGGGGGTATATGGGTGTGGTAGCGGGATGCGGAAGAAGACAGAAAAAGTATATATATATATATATATATATATAATATATATATATATAAAAGAGAAAAAAACAAAAAATGTCGTGCTGACAGACTCATTATCGCCAGTGAATAAAATAAATGTGATGACTCATCAAAAATTTGACCAATGGTCAACAGACTTCGTCCGAGAGATCCACCACCACCGCCGCCATCATCCCTCCCACGCCTTAGTTACTGACCAAGCCAACAAGAAGATCACAAAGGTTAAGCAACCAAGCCCGTCCATTTACCGTGTCCACTTAAAATAGTTTAATCTTTTTGTTCAAGTATACCCCCAAAAGTACTTAGTGGCGTGTAATGGGCAGGCAAAGGAAGTCGTGGTCGTGTGTGTGTGTGTGTGTGAGAGAGAGAGAGAGGGAGTGTGTGTGTATGTGTGTGTGACAGACTGACCATCTTTCAAAACCTGAAAGTCTGTTTACGAGGCGTCAAACGGGATGAAGACAGTGAAAGTTTATCTTTTTTTTCTCTTTCCTCTTTGTAACGGGGGATTGTTTACCATGTCTCGGTTTGATTTTTCACTTAAAATACCAATGCATTGATTGATTCCAAGTTGTCATACACCTGTGTGTGTGTGTGTGTGTGTGTAAAAGAACTTGTATGCGCGAAAAACAATTTCTATTGAAATACATCAAAAGCTTTGAAAGTGTATAGTTGACCCCATTTTATGTTAAAGTGAAATAAAAATAATCTAGAGCTATAGACACGAATTTTATAAAAATATTTTCACATACACATGTATAAAAAGGTAATATTTCTGTAAAAAAAAACCCCAATTAATCCTGTCCAATTATTGCCAAAAAGTCCCTTACTCTTTTACTTGTTTCAGCCTGCGGCCATGCTGGAGCACCGCTTTTAGTCGAGCAAATCGACCCCGGGTCTTATTCTTTGTAAGCCTAGTACTTATTCTATCGGTCTCTTTTGCCAAACCGCTAAGTTACACACCAGCGTAAACACACCAGCATTGGTTGTCAAGCGATGTTGGGGGGACAAACAGACGCACAAACACTCACATATGTACATATATACGTCGGGCTTCATTCAGTTTCTGTCAACCAAATCCACTCACAAGGCTTTGGTCGGCCCGATGCTATAGTAGAAGACACCAAGGTGCTACGCAGTGGGACTGAACCCGGAACCATGTGGCTGGTAAGCAAGCTACTTACCACACAGCCACTCCTACGCCCTTGTACATATTTTTAGTATATGATTGGGAAATCATCTAAATCAGAAGGTCAATATAAGATTTTTGGGGGTCCACGCAACAAAATAGTAAATTGTCTACAATAGGGTTCCTTTAAGGGCTCCTGAAAATTTTTTTCTTTAGATGGGTTTCTTTAACATTTTACATAGTTCAACCTACACAAGTTAATGTGCGAAAAACAAAATAGGAATTTTGAAATAAGTTTCTATAAAACTAGTTTTTAAACATCAAGTGGCGATGGGGGTTTCACCAGAATAAAATAGTAGTCAAATGTCTTTCTAGCAGTCACCAACAGTGGTTTATTTACTAATAACGGATTGACTATCCATCGAGTTTGATAGCGGCCATCTTCTTCAACAGCGGATCCTTTGGCTATGTATTTCACTCCTCGATGTTCAACTTGCGGGTTGTAGATATGTGACTATTTGGTTGGAGACACAGGAGTATTGAATCTGAGAGCATGTCTCTTTACTCGTCTCTCCTGGTTGTAGTTGTTTTGTATTTCTTCTCCGTATCTTCAATCTTTCTCCGTTAGTGAGAATGCGTGAATGCCATAGTGAAACGCTTGGCAGCGATTTATTCCACTATTGAGGAGCTGGTGTTACTCCTCTTGAAAGTAGCCTTCAACTGGCCACTGAATCGATTATTTCGCCCACTAGTCTGGCGATAAGCACGGCGGAACTGACCATGGAGGATTCTACAGGTGATACGCGAGTTAGACATCTTACAACCTTTAGATGTTAAAAGATGTTTCCGTCGAGTCGATAGTAAAATATAAACCAAAGGGGTCTATAAGTAAAAAACAAAATATAGTTGAGGACATTGTATGTCCGAAGTAAACGTAGTCCTTTACCCAGGGAACTGAGACCTTATGGGAAATTATTGGCCTAAAATAACGATCAATAATACATTCGCGACTTTTCATACTATTGCAGCACGGATTTTTGTCAGTGAACAGGTCGCGGTCATAAAGCGACGAAAATATTTTGACAAATTAAACTTAAATGTTGAAGTGAATCGAACGGCTTTTGTGTGTTTCTTAAATGGCTTACAAACACCTTCCACGCTGCAATTGTTTTCATACTCTGCTGAAATGGAAATAACGACTGAAACAAACACACGCACACATTTACACAGATCAACGGGATGCCAACATTGTCACTATCTACAAGAACATAGATACATTTGGTTGCTCCGACAGTAAGGATACAAGTATTCTCTCTTATCGAGAAGCTACATTCGATGTTTTAAAAAAAACCGATTATGTTTTTAGAATTAAATATTATTAGAAATTGTATTAAAAAAATTGTTTAAATGTTTTGTATACTGCAGAAGTATAAGCAATTTGATGCACATAGTTTTTAATAACATGCTCTTATATGGACCCGAACAGAATCTTATAATGAAGGCGACGACCTGGCAGAAACGTTAGCACGCCGGGCGAAATGCGTAGCCGTATTTCGTCTGCCGTTACGTTCTGAGTTCAAATTCCGCCGAAAGACTTTGCTTTTCATCCTTTCGGAGTCGATAAATTAAGTACCAGTTACGCACTGGGGTCGATGTAATCTACTTAACCCGTTTGTCTATCCTTGTTTGCCCCCTCTGTTTGTAGCCCCTTGTTGGCAGTAACGAAATAGGTATTTCGTCTGCCGCTACGTTCTGAGTTCAAATTCTGCCGAGGTCGACTTTGCCTTTCATCCTTTCGGGGTCGATTAAATAAGTACCAGTTACGCACTGGGGTCGATATAATCGACTTAATCCGTTTTGTCTTTTCTTGTTTGTCCCCTCTGTGTGTAGTTCCTTGTGGGTAGTAATTAAATAAGAATCTTATATGGACCCTCAAGGGTCATATAGACTCTGGTTGAGAACGAGATAAACTGTTACAACATCGAACATTGTTTCGATTTTGCAGTACATGGGTGTCAAATCCACGAGATTACGAATTAAAAATAGATAACAGCGAGAATCCGCTGGTTGCTCCCACAGTAAAGATATGAGTATTCTCTCTTGTCGAGAAGTTACAGTCACAGTTAAGATTATAACAATGATCCAGTCAATATCAGAGAATATGCACAATTTTTTTAATTTCAGGGCCATGCCAAAGATACATGGTCTGTTATATTTAAAGCAGTGGTTTTCAAGCCAGTACAGTCCAGGGGTTCCGCAAGAAGTTACAAAACTGCTAAAATCGGCAGTAATTTTTAATTTTCCTGTGCAGATATGTGTGCATAAGACTATTAAATTATTACACAGGGGTTCCTCGAGCCAGTGGAATGTTTCCTTGGGGTTCCGCTCCAGCAAAAAAGGTTGAAAAGCACTGATTTAAAGGCTCTATCTGCCCCGATTTCCAAAGCAAGAACAGGGGTCTGATCATACCTAGTGGTCTAATAGTGCACTTGTTCACCAGCTCAATTACTTGAGCTGGTGGAGGAAAAGGATATTCAACACAATTTTAATACTTTTTGAGTATTATCTGGTAGATGGAAGTTTATTTGTGTGTGTTTAAGCTGTCGCTTTTACTTAACAGTTCGACATATAGAGATGAAATCAGTATTGGGGATTGATATCGTTCACTGAAACTCCTGCTGGCTGTACTTCAGTAAGGTCGCACTCCAGTGAGTGAAACTAACTAATAGGAAAGAACTGATGACGAAATAGTAAGGTAGATGCTACATATATTTCTTTACTGTCCAGAAGGGGCTAGACATAGAGGGGACAAACAAGGACAGACGAAGGGATTGAGTGCGAAACTGGTACTTTATTTATCGACCCCGAAAGGATGAAAGGCAAAGTTGACCTCGGCGGAATTTGAACTCAGAACGTAACGACAGACGAAGTACCGCTAAGCATTCCGCCCGGCGCGCTAGCGTGTCTGCCAGCTCGCCGCCTTGTAGATGCTATATAAAGAAGCCATCTGATGCAATGATGGAATTGCGGTTAGTTTACGAAATTAGATAGTCATGCTGCCTTCCTAGCCTCACTTTGGATATCATTTGAGAGAGGGAGAGAGAGAGAGAGAGAGAGAGAGAAAGAGGTAAATGAGCTAAAAGAAAGCCTGTAGTTGTTCTAGTTATCTCTCTTATTTTAACTCTGTGCGTGCGCGTGTGTGTGCATACATACATACATACCTACATGTGTATGTGTGTGAGTGTAAAACGAAAAATATGGACTGGATATTAAAAGGCTCCATGAGCGACTTAGAATTAAGTAATTATTCTATAAAATGACTGACTTCGAGATTTTGTCAAATCTAGGTTTTTGAATTACAAAAAATCCAACACACACACACACACACACACACACACACTCACAAACAAACTAACAAACACAGATGTACTAAGGAGGAGATAAAAGCTGTAAACAACATACTACGATATGATGTCGCAAGGAAAAGAAAGATACAGGAGATGGGGAGGGGTAGTAGGACGTTCGGGGTGGCGGATGGGGTTATTAAATGAAAAGCGATTTAGTGTTCACACATACTCTTTCTTTCTCCCCCACCCGCAACTCAAACACAATTTCGGGCTTTGCAGTATCTATTTTTTTTTTTTTCTTACTTGATTCAGTTATTTGACTGCGGTCATGATGGAGCACTACTCTGAAGTGTTTTCATCGAGCAAATAGCCCCCCCCCCCCATATAGTATTTATTTTTAAGTGTGGTACTTATTCTGTCGGACCGTTTTGTCAAACCGCTATGTTACGGGGGTGTAAGCAAACCTACACCGGTTGTCAGATGTATCACAAAAGTACGCACGCACACACATACACGACAGGCTTCCGCACAACTTCCGTCTATCAAATTCACTTATAATGCATTTGGTCTTTTCGCGGGGATCGAACACTCTTTAATTCCTTTACTTGTTTCAGTCATTTGATTGCGGCCATGCGTATTTGTCTTTTTTAGCAGTTGAAATATATGTATATATATATATTTGTATGTTATTGCCTTGACTTCGTGCGACAGTGGTGCCCTTCTTTCCCAACCCTCCGTGAAAACATGTTTGGCCATGGTAAATATTACCTTACTAGGAAACAGCTAAGGGTTGGCAACAGGAAGGGTATCCGGCCGTTGGAAAATCTTCCCTCAACAAATTATGTCTCAGCTATGCGAGCATGGAAAAGTGAACGTTAAAACGACGTTTACATATACACACACAATGTAGTGACACCGTAAAAGATTAATGCTTATTAAGGCCACATATATTGTAAGTACATTTTTGTTGGTTCTATTCATAGAAATCTGATCTGACCTTATACTTTCACTGTTTTTTCTGTAAAACCTCAATGACCATCAATTATGTCAGATTCATTGACGCTACTCACCACTATGCTCGTAGCGAATATCCAGATGATCATATTGGCACTAAGGATACAGCTCTATCTGTACAGCATGGAAGACCACGCACCATGTTCATTGTGGACATGTTGAAGAGTCTTAACTTAATAAAGCTATGGTTCTGCTGATGTCTGTCGCAACTGATTGTTGCAGCGACATATCGAGAGACGCGTTCGACAAGCATATGGACAGGAGCTGTCCAGCATAGCATCAGTTATGGAAAAGGAAATCACGGACTCATCAAATACTGGTGATGCTATGAAATCATTATTGCTCCATTCATTTCAGCTACCATAAGGTCCTTACGGCGTGGTGGCTCGTATGCCTTAATGTCCCTGTGCTATGCCAGCAGAGCACAAACTTCTTGTAGAGCTTCCCATGCGCGGCAAGTCAAAGGGTAGAAGCCAGACTAACATAGACTGCCTCTTGCAGACGTAAAAATCGGTTTGCATAAGGCCAACAATTCCCATCTAACAAGCAGCAAAGTTACAGAAGCATTGGTGAGAGCTCACAACCAACAAGACCTAAAAGTGGAAGGCTTTCCTCGGGAAGCACACGATGCCGTACAGCAAAATCCGAAAAGAGGCAGAGCTGACAAAGGTCCACCTGAAAAGAAGTCGAAAATATAGTCCAGAGGCGAGAGCATAGGAGAAAAGTCGACGTTGGTCTCTACTCCATTTGGACTAAGCACATCCAGTTCAGGTACTTTATGCCGATGGTCCTCATACTGATAAATACTAGCTTTATATTCGTCAAATTTTTTGCACTTCTCTCCCATCCTTCATTAATTAGATGACAAAGCTAGGAAATATATATTGCATCCATATAATTCTAAGTACACCATGGTATTTAACAAGTTTAAAAAGTTGGAAACCACCGTAATTTTAATGAACATGGCATATTCATCCCCTTTCCAATTCTCATAGATCTTCCCTGGGGTACCTGCTACCTGTTTCCACGAGAAACACTGCCTTTTGGTATAGTATATAGTTTAGTGGAACACTAATATTCCCTTATTTATAACAGAAGTTGAGAGTTTGAGCTAAATAAACTGCTTCGATTTTCGTTGATTGTTTCTTGTCACAACCCGTATACAATTTCTGTTCGTTGCTCTCTCCAACAAATCCAATAGTACATTTATAGTGTTGTTAGTTCAATAAGCTTATATAACCAAATGACCTAGAAAAGAGATTTGCTCTGTTTGTGTGGAAAAAAAAATACACGTTGCCTCAGTAATTCAATCAATGAAGTCTAATATGTGAGTTTAGTGATCCATTAAACACGCAGAACGAACATTTAAACACACACACACATACATAAACACAAACACGTGTATACAAGTATCAGAATCACGTGAATGCAACTATACGACGCCCAGTAAACTTTCACAAAAAAACATATTCTCACTCGGTCGATGACCAGCTAAGTTTTATTTATAATTGTTTTTGTCACCGCCCCACGGCAGGCTGGGTGTACTGTACGTTTTTTGATTATGGAATTTATGATTTGGGACACAGATGTTCTTTTTTGTTACACCCGACGGGCTGCCATGTACTTTTCGCCTGCCTAATTTCACTCGCAAGTATGGAGCTACGTGGGGTTTATAGTAAATGTTTGCAAACATGCCACGTACCGGGAGCGGATCTGGGCCTTATGGTTCCAAAGCAAACTCCCTTAACTATTCCATTTCGCCATATTGCACGTTACACGCCCCCCCCCCCCACACGCACGCACACACACACACGCACACGCACACACATAGTTGACATAAGAATGTATAAACTTCGAAAGAACGTGTGATAATTCTTTTTTGGAATGGTGAATCTCGAAGCAGATAAAGCTATAAATAATTGACTGCCGGAAGAAAGAGAACTCAGTGCGCTAGTAGAGATTAATAATATTTTTATTTGGTAGAGTCAGTTTGTTACTACCCTGTGGGTACGCAGAATCTTCAAGCAAGTTACGACTTGTCGTAGCTTGCTTGAAGAACCTGCGTGCCCATAGGCAAAACTCGACACGACCCAAATTAAAATATTCTATTATATATATTCCAAATTTCACAAAGCCAGTGTTCGTTTATGAAATTTGGAATAAGGAATTGTGAAGCTTCAAGCACTTTATTTTTTGGTATTGAGTACTTCTTTTACTTTGTATGCACAAACTTTACGTATATGTCTGTGCGTGCGGGCGTGTAGGCATAGACATACTCATTAATGGTAACTAAAGCTTCATTCATACTCCAAGTCTCACGTTTGGGACTCTCTCTCTCTCTCGCTCATATATATATAGAGAGAGAGGGAGAAAGACAAGACAGAATCTGAGAAGTCGTCTACAAAGCTAAGAACTATGAATGCGAAACCATTGGTCACTCAGTGATGGGACATATATTTAATTACATGTAAGTACATTACTGCTCTATCCTTTAGAACAGTGGTTCTCAACCCCGAGGGTCTATATAAGATTTTGGGGGTCCGCACAACAAAATAGTAAAATGGATATTTACAATAGTAATTTAAGGGCCCCTGAAAAAATATGCTTTAGACGTAAGTATTGGTATGACGAGAAACATTTGGGTTTCTTTTTCTAACGTTTTACATAATTCAACCTACACAAATTAATATGTGAAAACATTAATAAATAACATTCTATAAAACTATTGGGTTGGCATCTAAGTTCCCGCCGTTTTTTAAATTTTGGAATTTATTTTTTTCGAGAATTCTAATTTTGAATCATTTTAGAATCTTTTTATTTTCTTAGTTAATTTTAAATAACTTTTGTTTATTTTCAGATCATTAAAATGTAATGCCAGGTTAAGAAAAACGAGCATTTTCGACATCTCCTTTTTCCTTTTAATCAAGGTTCTAAGGCCGCAAAAGCTTCTCGCGACATTTGTGCTGTGTATGGAGAGGGTGCCATAGCTGAAAGAACCGCTCGTGATTGGTATGCCAAGTTCAAAAATGGAGATTTTGACCTCAAAGACGTACCTCGTTCTAGCCGTCCAGTTGAGTTCGATGTAGAGCGATTAAACCAACTTTTGCACGAAAATTCTCGTCAGACGACAAGGGAACTGACGGAAAATGGAATGTTCTCACACTGCTATAGAGAAGCATCTTCACTCGATGAGAAAGGTTCAAAAGTATGGAGCATGAGTTCCGCATGCTATAAATGTGACAACAAAAACCAGCGAGCCACAATCTCCGCTGGTTTGCTTGTTCGTCACCGCTCAACTCATGGACACAAGCAACGATTTCTTTACCGAATCGTTACTGGCAACGAAAAATGGTGCCTGTACATCAATATGAAGCAGCGTAAGGAATGGCTTAGCCCCGGTAAATAAGCGACACCGCGCGTGAAACAGGATCTTCATCCGCGTAAAACGATGTTGAACGTATGGTGGGACTGGGAAGGGATTATCCATTCGGAATTCCTTGAACATAACCAAACGGTCAACGCGGAACTCTATGTTCAACAGATGGAACGACTCAACACGGCTATTCAAGAGAAAAGACCTAATCGGCAGAATGGAGTTCTTCTGCTGCACGACAATTCCCGCCCTCATATCGCCAATATGACCAAGGAAGCCATTCAAACGCATGGCTGGGAAGTGCTGCCACACCCGCCGTACTCTCCTTATTTAGCAGCAACGGATTTCCACCTCTTTCGATCTCTTTCAAATGCTATGCGCGGAGTTTCGCTCAATACTGATGCAGAATTGAGAGCTTGGTTGGATCAATTTTTCGAGTCGAAATCGGGTGATTTCTACCAACGTTGAAAGTTGGGAAGAAGTTGTAGACAACAAAGGTAAATACATTATTGATTAATTAGTTGTTATTTTTTATTAAACCTTTTAAAAAACTTAAATTTAAAAAAAAAACGGCGGTAACTTAGTTGCCAACTCAATAGTTCTTAAACATAGAATGACTATGGGGGTACACTAGAATAAAATAGTAATCAAAGGTGTCCAAAGATAAATTGTTGAGAACCCTTGCTTTAGAGTGCGCTTCTTTTTCTTTCTTTTTTCTTTTGATATGTGTAGTGATTGCATCCTTTTTGGTGTTGAAGGGACACCACTCCAGCGGAGATCATGTCATAAACAAAAATGATCAATTGATTATATATATATATATCCGTGGGCTGGTGTAAGTTCCTGGCTTTAAGAGTATCATGAAAGGCCTGGTCAGAGGCCCAACATTCCGAGTTCTTTTACAGGGCTTAGAAGAACTGAAGGACCGCTGCAATAAGTGCCTGAATCTGAGAGGGGAATATGTTGAATAAAAATCATATAATTAACTGATCTTCCTGTATTTTCCTTTACCCAATGCCAGGAACTTTTCAGCACCCCGTCGCGTATATATATTTATATATATATATATAGAGAGAGAGAGAGAGAGAAAACGGGGGTAAATATGAGTTGTGTGTGCACATACACATTATTACACACACGCAACTGTTGGCATGGAGTATATTTTGACACAAGTAGAATTAGTTTTTGACAACAATAAAAAAATTGTCAAACATCGAATCAATCGAGTTTTGTTTATTTTGAACAAGGATCCTGCAATTCTACTTTCCGCCTCTCTCTCAATAGAAAGGGGTGGCCAATTTGGTGGAACCGGACTGTAGTATGTAGAAAGAAAGCGATAGAGAGGAATCTGCATAGAGGAACCAGATATAGATAGATAGATAGATAGATAGATGGATGGATGGATGGATGGATGGAGGGAGGGAGGTGAGAAAGGGACTTTCAGTTGCGAGCTAGGCTTGAACTAACGACTCACTTTTCACTTCTCTGCTCCTCATCAATGAGAAGATAAGAAAGCGTTCAATCGAAATAGTTTAACATAATATATATTTTCTTTAATTGCCTCAAGGATAAGAACACAAAGTTTTCTAATTCTCTAATACTCGCTCGTAACTCTAGACCATAAACAGGACTACTACTAATACTACTACTGTCAATAGCACCAATAGTCAAACACAGTTACTGCTGCGAGCAAACGAGAAAGCCTGTTTGTATCTGAAAAGATCCTGTAAATATATATTGGACAACTGTAGTGCTATGTTTAAAAAGAAATGGGATGGTCACGGTTGGAACATCTTTCGTGCGCTTTGTTAGATTGCTACTGACGCGGGGCTAAAGAACTGCCGCGCTTCCAATAGCAAACATTGTGATGTTTACAAAATACAGCGCGTCTGCGTAATATAATTTGTGCGTTTTAGCGCCAATTCGCTCCGCCTTCTACTTGACTCCGCCCACCTAACGGTCATTTCATTCATATTTTGAATATCAGCGTTACTACAACGACTGCCGCCACCACAAAAGGAGGAGAGGAGGAGGAGACGATGCATTGTGGAAATTGCGGGAGTGCTGAGAAAAGGAGCGGGAGATAAATGACTGTTTGGTGTGCGGTAGAGCGAATGTTGCCGCGCTTAGCCAGCCGGTCGGCCGGCCGGCCTGCTTTCTGTTACTCCTCCCACTCCGTCTTAGGCTTGCTCTCGTCGATTTAAATACGAGCTACGTTACATATATACAAAGAACATTGAAAATCTTATACACTAACAGAGAGCACTAACTAATAATAGTTAAGTGCAGGTTACCATACTTAATGTGACCTGCAGGTGCAGGAGCGGCTGCGTAGTAAGAAGCTTGCTTCCCAACCATGTTGCCTTGGGTTCAATCCCACTGCAGTGCCACTTTAGCCCAGGGCCGCTTTGTTAGTGGATTTTGTAGACAGAAACTAAAATAGGCCTACCGCACGCGCGCGTGGTTGTGTGATAAGAAGTTTGCTTCCTCAATCACATCGTTCTGGGTTCAGTCCCACTGTATGTCACTTAGGGTGTCTTCTGTTATAATTTCGGACTAACCAAGGGCTTTATGAGTGGAGTTGGTGGATGGAAACT
>NC_043006.1:54348679-54468679 GCF_006345805.1 Octopus sinensis | reverse complement strand
GACAGTAACGTGTCTAAACATGTTTGAGTCTTATTGAACCTCCTCAGCCAAACATGGCTATCTGATCACATGTTAAATTACAGATTTTGTAGTTTTGGTGCGAAGAAAATTCACAAAGAACAGATTCACTTCTGCTCTTTTTCACTTTTTGATTATGTTTTGCTTGTTTCAGTCATGAGACTGCGACCATGCTGGGGCACCATCTTGAGGAATTTCTAGTCGAATGAATCGACCCCAGTACTTATTTTTAAGTCTTGTACCTATTCTACCGGTCCCTTACGCTGAACCTCTACGATACTGGGACATAAACAACACTGACTCACACACACACACGCGACGAGTTTCCACGCAAGTTTCCGTCCATCAATCTCACTCATATGGTATTGCTCAGCCCGGGGCTATAGTAGAAGACACCTTCCAAGTTACCGTGCAGTGGGATTGAATCCGAAACGAAGTTGTTGCAAAGAGAGTTTCCTAACCACACAGCCATGTCTCCTACACATTGAAATTATAATTTCGATTGGTTAAACATTATTTCTAAATCTCCACATTGGGAATAATGACCTGCACTTAACTAATATATGTTCAGTATTAAAATACTTAAGGCAGTGAGCATTACGAATCGAATTAGGAATACTAATGGTTGATATTCATGCCGTTCTTTTAAGGGTTCAGGGTTGTCACGCCCAACATCCAGATTAATTTCGTAACACGTGTGAAATTATTATTCAAATCGATGAGATGCTTACGGTGAGTGAAACCCGAGCCGCATTCGGCTTGAAAGGTGATTTCTATTCGCTGTGTCAGGTTATGGGGTACAAATTGTTGGAGACAGTTACATAAAAGACAGTGGATTCATCATTAGGGTATATGGAAAGGAACGTGCTCGAGATTAACTCAAGGAGTACACACCTTGATTTTCCCTGGTATTATTTCCCGAGTGAGTTTGTTGAACTGACCCATGACAAAAAGATAAAGAAAAAAGAAAGCTCAACAGTAATTAATGATCACTTTGGGTTTCAGCGCATGCAGTTTTTCTAACAGGCAGAGCCTATAAATACGTATGTGTATGTTGGGAGTATGGAGGAGATCTACGAACAATACTCCAAGTGGAGTAATCGTGTTATTTGTCTCTAAGCTTTCAAATCAAACAGGACTGGAAAAATGGAGTTTACTCTGGCCCAGGACCTAAAGGAGTCAAAATGTTGGTTATATCGTCTTTTGAATTAGTTGTTTAGTTTCACTGGGTGCCATCTGTTAGTGTGAGTGTAGTCCATATTACAGGTAGGTTTATAGGTGAGGGTCAATATCCATTTTCGGCTGTGGCGTGTGAGGCTGGAAAGGGTATTATCTAGGCAAGAAAAATGGAAGCTGAGAAAGTGTATGTCTGAAATACAACACAGGAAATCTGAAATGATTTTTTTTCTCACCACGTAATGAATTAGAGAAGACCAACGTTCCGGAGAGCAAGTGTGAGCTCTGGCAGGAAGTATAGTAGAGGTAACACGAATGATGGGAAGAACGAAATATAGGTTGAATTAGGAGTGCCTGAGGAGCAGAGGTTATCGAATAGCAGTAGGAAAACAGAAATTGGAGACAGCACATCACTGGGTCAGAGGCTAAAACGAGAGACGTGTGTGTATGTGTGTGTGTGACCAGTTCTGGTCTTCGGAAAATTAAACTACTGTGGAGCTCATGTGAGTTTTCTTGAGGGTTAGTAATGTTGGAGGACTGAAATATTTTCTGATTCTGAAGAGAAAAAGACCACTCTTTGAGATGCATTGGAAGAGGTGCGTTTACTCGAAGCGGTCCTCAGTGAATGCGAGGAAGAGCATTTGAGGAGATCGTGAGGGTTTCTAGTTCTATGGTGTTTATGTTTACATGATGGAAGTGGGATAGAGTTTTTTTTTTTTTCCTTTTGATATGTGTAATGATTGCATGACACACACACAAACACACTCATACGTGTACTTTTAGAACCATGTTTATTAGACTGCTATTTTCAGACCTTTCCTTACATATATTTTTAGACTTGTATATACTCTCACACGCACGCGCACACACACACACACACACACACACACACATTCTTGTAAAAGTTGCTTAGAATACCTGACCTTTTCCTCTGTGACGACTTTTCTGCCTTATCGACTAAACAGGACTGACTTAAGAGGCGTCTTATAAACATATATTACTATCAATGTATTTATTTATTCCAGACTTGTTCCACTTTAACAAATTCGATTCACTCTCCTCCCTTAAAGACTAACTCTCTCACACACTAAGACACCAGACTTAAGATAGAATGTTTCTTTGTCTAATACCTCCTCCCCTCCTCTTCCCGCTTGCCCATCACACACACACACACGCACGCACACATTTCTATTTAATACTTTAACGAGATTAAACTTCTCCAATCGGAATTTCGTTATAGTCAGTCTATAGTCTCACTAATCTTTTATTTACTATCTTTGTGTGTATGTGTATATGATCCTCCTTACTTATTTCGCTGGGTCTGTCTGTCTGTCTATCTGTCTGTGTCACTCCCTCTCTCATGCACATACACACACACAGACATTATATACATCCTCTTTTTATTCTGACCACGGTATGTGTGTGTTTGTGTGTATTTTACGACTGTAAATATTGAAAACTTAACTTACTTACTGAAGGCGGCGAGCTGGCAGAAACGTTAGCACGCCGGGCGAAATGCTTAACAGAATTTCGTCTGCCGCTACGTTCTGAGTTCAAATTCCGCCGAGGTCGACTTTGCCTTTCATCCTTTCGGGGTCGATTAAATAAGTACCAGTTACGCACTGGGGTCGATATAATCGACTTAATCTGTTTGTCTGTTCCTGTTTTTCCCCTCTGTGTTTAGCCCCTTGTCGGTAGTAAAGAAATAGGTATTTCGTCTTACTACGATTATGTATGCCATTCAGACGCAAGACCCTACGTACTCTTCCCTTCTATTCCTGACTCTCCTTCTGAACATTTCGCCCAATTTCTTTATGAATGGATTCCAACCATAACAGAATTTTGGAAAGAAAATTTGTAATGCAAAACAAAACTGTTTTCCCATTCTGGAGGCAAGGAAGTGGCCTGTCACACTTGCACGGGTCCCTCCTTGGGTTTCTGGGTCCTAAACGGATGCACCAGCTGAACCATCTTCTCATTGGTCCTGCTTTCACACATCATTGACTTCCTTAGTGTAAAGGGCCAGCAAAGAGGTGCACTTCAATCACAACCATTATAAATGTTTAAGAATGTAATCTAAGCTTTGGAAAATCCATACTAATGTTCTTCAGCAGCATTTCCCAACTGGGATTTACAGGAACCCTAGGCTTCCATGAGAGGTTGCTAGTTTCGTGCAAAATAGTGATAAACAGGCTAATTTATATGCAAGTGAATTTTTTAGTCCATATTCATAATTTTGTTAAATATGCATGGCATCTATATATTGTTGTTTGTTTGTGTGTTCCTTCTCGAGCCATGGCTGGTTTCCCAGTTTCATTGACGTATAGGTTCCCCACCTGGATGGGACACCAGCCTTGCACAAGTGAGCTGTTATTTGCAGGAGGAAAGAGTGAGAAAAAGTTGTGGTGAAAGAGTTAGCAGAAGTTCGCCATTACCTTCTGCTGGAGCCACGTGGAGCTTGGGTATTTTTCTCATAAACACACACATCACCCAGTCTGAGATTCAAACCTATGATCCCTCAACTGCGAGTCTACTGCTCTAACCACTAGTCTATGTTCCTCCACATTTATATGTAGTAGTAGGAATATATATGATTAACAATCTGCATGAAGTAAGAAGACCCTAGGGAATTTATAGGTTGTTAAAGACCCTATGTGAAAAATGATCTCATAACAGAGAATTGTAAGGAAATTTGGTCTACTGGTCTAAACCAAATCTTGGTTGAGACCAAATTTCATAAACCTTTCTTGATAGCTAGCATCTGAAGGGATTTATTGCGAGGAAAACTTTTACAGGTAAGTTTAGGATTTGATTTATCTCTTATGAACTTTATGAAAGAAAATGAAAAGATGAATAAATTAATAAAGATATATAATCATTTTTATGGAATGTATTTCAAAGTTTCCCCACTCTTGAGCATCATCATGATAATGATAAACATGCTCTTCATAATTTGCGTGTGTGTGCATGTGTTATTAGCAAAACTGTTTGTTATACGTAAATATGATTAATAAAACAAAGTAATAGTTTTCTAAATGTTTAAATTTAAACGAGGTTTGGGCAACCTTTTTCGAGAAGTGGGCTGATCAGATATGGCTCATCATCAGGCATGTCATTCAGAAAGTCTTGTGGATTGCAGTTTGCCCATGACAGCTTTATATCATTTCTTTTTTAACCTTCGATATGAAATGTGCTAGTATTTTTTCTCTCCCCATAATGTCCAGTGAGCCAAGAAATCAGAAAGAACCTCCAAAGACACTGGTCTTCATTCTATATTTGCTGCCTGCACAAACAATGCCTCCTTAAAAATGCACATCTTCAAAACATCCTTCCAACGGATGAAACATAACAACCCAGTTTTCTTCAACTGTGTCTCTACATGACCGCTCGACCAACTAGAAATACCAGCTAAATATCCTTGAAATATATCTTACCACATAAAGAATATTTATGCATTTTTTAATACATTTCTATCAAGCAATCTTAGTGAGTTATCCTATTTTGATGTGTTTACAAATATGTTTATATATTGTAACACTGCTTCTCTTCTTTGAGAGTTTGAAGAATTAAGATCATGCAACTCAGCGTAGCGATTCAAGAAGATTCAATTTTTAATAGAATATACAAACACTATGTATTGCATGTGTGTGTGCACATGTACACACGGATATACGTGTGTGTTTATATATATATGTAATATGTACATATACACACATATCATACAATTGTACTAATTTTAACTGTTATGAGGTTTTTTTTTTCATATTTTCCTGACTTTCTTCAATACATATATTACATAAGGGTGTGATGGGTAAATTGTCGCCATTTTATATTTTCAATTTGATGCATGTACATGGGTTGTTTTTGATTTTGTCGACTACACAGTATATGGGCACCATCTGTAAGAAAAACAGCACCATGATGCAATTAACTCTGCCAGAAATTTGGAAACAACAGGCTGTACTGCTTGGCATTTGCAACAGAAGCTCCAATACGAACATTTCAGAGTGTTTGGATGTCAATCTGAGGACAGTGCAGAGGATTCGGAAAGATTTGGAGGAGTCTTAATGGTAATTGTGAAGGTATGGCAGCTTGGAAAACTCACTCTGATCATTCTGATAAGAAAAGAACCCCTGAATTGGTGAGATCCAGGCCACAATTGACAATGATTCCTACAAGTCAATCAGGTCCATCGCCAGAGAATTGGGAGTTTATGAGTTTCTTATCAGCGAATGCCTTCATGCACTATTCCTCATACAAGATGAGAAAGGGCCAGTTTTTATCTCAAGCTATCGAGAACAATAGGAAAGACTGTGCTATGAAGCTTTTGAATAAAATTAAGCATCCCCTCCAACTGAACATACTTTCATTTTTCTCAGAATAGAAAAATTTCTGCCAGGATCATCTGGTCAACACACAAAACAACCATTGGTTTGCCATGTCCCCAAAACATACTGAGAGTGAAAAAATTCAAACATCCAGTCAACATCATGGTATTTGGAGTGATCACTAGTGATGGCATTGTTATGCCCCCGTTCATTTTTCCACACGGCCTCAACGTGGAGGCCTACATCAATTGCCTGAAGAAGGTAGTGCTGCCCTGGGTCAAAAGGATCACTGCTGGAAGATCCTATGTCTGGCAACAGGACTCTGCACCATGCCACACATGCAGAAGAACCTAGTTATGGCTGTCAGACAATTTCTGTGATCACATTACCCCTAACATCTGGCCAATTAACTCCCCAAACTGCAACCCCTTGATTATTAGGTGTGGGGTGCAGTTGAGCAAGAGACCAACAAAATTCCTTGTAACACCAAAGATGAACTGAAAGCAAGGATTATGGCAGCATTCACCAACTTAAATGAGGAGACTGTCCAGAAGAGTTGCAGGAGATTCTGAAGTCATCTGGAGGCCATGGTTGAAGTCAATATCAATTTTATTGAATGAATTTACTCTTTAGTATTTCAAGATATTTTTATGTAATTTTGGTAAATATATCTATTAAAATGAGAAGTCAGTGTTTTCATTTTTGTGTAATTTAAATGACAATTTATTCACTGCACCCTGTATCTATATATATAATTACAATTATCACAAATTCTGGAGTTAATTAAAACAATCTGCTGTCTGAATATCTATGAATATATAGATGTATATATGTAATATGTATGATGATGTATACATGTGCACACACACACACACACACACACACACACACACACACGCGTGTTTTGAGAATTATGTAAGAGTAATGATGTGAAGGGGAGAGGTAGGCTGAACAATGTAGGTAGGCCTAAGAAACTTGTCTCCTATCCCTTTTTTTCACTCTGAAAGAAAAAGGGAAAAAAATAAATGGATAGGGGACAGGTCTCTTTGAACAGCATCTCTCACTGCCACCTGCCATTAATGAAAGGTGGGTTATGTCTGAGTCTGAAGGATGGGTATGTGGTGGTGTTGGGTATTTTAGCTAGTGCAGCACTTTCTGTTGTTGTTGGAGGGGAGGCATGTCTTGTAAGAGAGTGTAGGGTAGCATCCTAGCAGTAGGTGGGTCTAGGTTGGGTAGAAAAAAAGGGGGGAACAAGAGACAGAGGAGTAGCAGTGTTTGGGGTTGGACAACAAAAGTTTTGGGTAATTATAGAGCTGTGTTGGGTACACACAGACAGATGGGACATACACACTCAGTGGTGTAGGTAGAGCGGGTGAGGAGTTTTGTGTTGATAGATGGAAGAGAGGGGTGGGAGGACAAGAGAGGCAGGTGAGAAGAATGTTCTATAGGATGAGAGTAAGGAGTGTCTGGGGTGCAGAGGTGGTGTGTGTGTGTGTGAAAATATATAGTGTGTTTAAAATTGCATGTATACCAATAGTGTGTATGTATGTATGTGTATATATATATATATATAATATATATATATATATATATATATATAGTACACATCACCAACAGCTTGAATTAATCAAAATTCATGCCACTGGTTCATTAGAGTGATTTGTTTTAGCTTAGATGTGTAATTATATATATATATAATATATATATATATATATATATAGGTGTAGGAGTGGCTGTGTGGTAAGTAGCTTGCTTACCAACCACATGGTTCCAGGTTCAGTCCCACTGCATGGCACCTTGGGCAAGTGTCTTCTACTATAGCCTCGGGCTGACCAAAGCCTTGTGAGTGGATTTGGTAGCCGGAAACTGAAAGAAGCCCGTCTATATATGTATGTGTGTGTGTCTGTGTTTATCCCCAACATAGCTTGACAGCCGATGCTGGTGTGTTTATGTCCCCGTAACTTAGTTGTTCGGCAAAAGAGATCGATAGAATAAGTATTAGGGTTACAAAGAATAAGTCTTGGGGTCAATTTGCTCAACTAAAGGCGGTGCTCCTGCATGGCCACTGTCAAATGACTAAAACAAGTAAAAGAGTATATACATATATATATATATATGATTTAATGGTTGTTTTTATGCTCATTTATAATAAAAACAATTTTATATTTCTCTATATTTTTGAAGAGTACAAATTTATTATTCTTTAACAAGAATATTATTGACATTTGACTTCAAGGTTTCAACCATTGTCGTGTGTGTGTGTGTGTGTGTGTGTATCTTTTAACTTTTACTTGTTTCAGTCATTAGACTGTGGTCATGCTGGGGCATCAACTTGAAGAATTTTAGTTGAATGAATCAACCCCAGTACTTAGTTCTTTGTATTTATTTTTTTAAGTCTCGTTTTTATTCTATTGGTCTCTTGTGCCAAATTGACTGTTATGTACCAGTCATATTAGTACCCCTCAGTGAAACATAGACTTCATGGTACTTGATGGAAGATTGATGAGACAATCTCTAAGTAGCTGTACAATGTCTTCATTCTCAGTCACCTTTAACCTGGTAAGTTATGGTTAGTCTGTACATGGCTGTGGAGATTTCATAAGGCTGAAATATATCTGTCACTGAACTTCCACTAGTTGCCTCTCTTGACAAGAATTTTCATTGAACATTTTTTTTTCTCACAATGATTGTAAGTTAAATTAATTAGATATTAGTAGGAAATTGCCATATTAAGTATATTATCCACCCTTGCTTATTTAACTATATGTTCCTTGTGCAGAAGACAGGGGGGAAGGGATGTTCAGTCAGTAAATACAACTGTCTCCTGGACTTGTCAAAAATAATTAAATATTTAGTTACTTTCTCATTAAGTAATTGTTTTCTAATGAGATCTTTCTTTGATGGTGAAAATGTGTGGCCAAGTTTTTAGGGCATTACACTCATGACAACAAGGACATGGTTTCAATTTCCCAGGCTTGGTGGTGCATTGTGGTCTTGGTTACTTCTACATCTTGGAAACTCGATAACTGCCCCTCACTGCCCCTATAAGTTCTAAGTCTTGAGACAGTTATGTCTGGGGGTTGATGATGAAGTTGATCTCTGATCACTCTGTATTAAATATGTTAACACTAACTTAAATCATAGTCATGGCTAATGCTGGTGTCATGTGACTGGCACGTTAAGAGTACCTTTTGAGGGTTGGACCTTGCGGAGTCAAAGTGGCTGAGTTCCTTTCAAGCATTGGACCTCACAGAAGTAAAATGGCTAAGTTACTTTCAAGCGTTGGGCCTCATGGAGGCAATGACCAAGACCTTTGGCATTATGTCATGCTTGAGAAAACCCATCAAGCTGAGCAAAATTGCAGTTGTGGTAGATACCGGTGTCACACAAATGGCATGTAAAAGCACCTATTACACTCTTTGAGTGGTTGGCATTAAGAAGGGCATCCAGCCATAGAAGACCATAACAAATCAAACTGGAGTATGGTGCAGCCTTTCAGCTTACCAGCCCTGGTCAAATCATCCAACCCACGCCAGCATGGACAACAGATTTTAAATGATGATGATGATGATGATAATAACTTAACTATTATTTTTCATGCAGAACTATTGTTTTCATGTCTTCAAAAGTCTTCTACTGTAGATCCAGGGCCAACCAAAGCTAAGTGATTAGATTTAGTAGAAACTGAAAGAAGCCTGTTACGTATGTGTGTGTTCATGTTCCTATGACTTGCCTTGCTCATAGTAAACAGATGTCACCACTACTTAAGTAGTGTCATTGGGCTGTTTCTGTTCAAAGGACATGGGAAATATGATCTTATTTGGAAACAGGTGAGAGTTGGTGACAGGAAAGGCATCCAGCTGTAGAAAATCTACCTTAACAAATTTTGTCAGATCCATATAAGCATGGAAAAGAGGATGTTGTGATGGTGGTGGTGGTGTCACTAAATAATTAACCTTCGTAATTTATGTTTTCAAATAAAAGGTTGATGAGACATTGAATAACAATTCTTGATTCAGTTAATTGCAACTATATCACCAAGCTAAAGTAATATAAATAGTGTTAAGCAGGTGAGAAATAACTCTTCTGGATAGGTCACCAGTCTATTCCTATGATCAATATGGAATAAAATCTTCTGCTCAAAAACTTAACAAATACCTGCGGAGGGATTTCAACTCACAACCTATGAGCAACTAGTTTGACACTTCATCTACACCACCATGTCTCCTCTACACTCTACAGTGCAGTCAATTGACTTGCTAAAAATAGCAACCACATGTCCCACAAATCACACCCTAATGCCTTTAAGAACAAAAGGGGAAGGTGATAAAGCTTGGAATACTTTTGAACATAAATCTGCTTAATCATCACTAACCTACAGTTAAACAACCGCATACTATAATGAAAGCCTATACATTGAAGCCCCATACCAACAACAACAACAACAATGTCTCAGATAAAATATTGATTTGAAATTTTTGGTACAAGGCCTGCAATTTAGTGGGGAGTGTAATTTGATTACATCGACCCAAGTGCTTAGCTGGTACTAATTTAATCAACCCTGAAAGGATGAAAGGTTAAGTTGACTTTGGTGGAATTTGAACTCAGAATATAAAGACAGATGAAATGCCACTAAGCATTTTGCTTGTTGTACTAATAATTTGGTCAACTTACTGCCTTAATCTCAAAGAAAATATTAAAGATGGTTTGTGTGGTAACCTACCTTTTACACCATGTTTTGATAACTGATAGCTAAGGCTCAACTGTATCGAATACAGGAGCTTGACTTACAGAAAAAAAAAATCCCCTCAGATCACATTTATACTAATGGTTCTCAACCAGGGTCCATATGTCCCACATAAGATTTTTTTGGGTCCACGCAAGCAAAATAGTTAATTAGGGATCCAATGTAGTATATTAAGGGTCCAGGAAAAAAATTTGCTTTAGATGTGTCTGTTGCAAGAAACAGCTTGGTTTCTTTCTCTAACATTTTACATAGTTCAAACTACACAAGTTAATGTGTGAAAAACAAAATAGGAATTTTGAAAGAAGTTTGTATAAAACTAATTTTTAAACATCGAATGGTTATGGTAGGGTGGGCATCAAAGTAAAATGGTAATCAAAGGGGTCCACAGGTAAAAAAATGATTTCAAACAGCCAACCAAATCAGTTTTAATATTTTCTGTGAGACGATATTATTCTTTTTTTAGTCCAAGACATCAATTTCTAGGGGTTTGATAAAGTCTGTTTCAGGTACAGAGTACTAGACGTTGTAGGGTGCAGCTGGAGTAGAGTATAGTAGGGATAGGGTATAGAGTAAGAGACAGAGTATCATGTATTGAATTAACAATGGCTGTGTATGACTACTACTACTACTACTTATTTTATTAACCCTGAGAAGTCTGGAGAAAGGAAAAACACCACTTTCAAGATTTGAACTCAGAACCTCATAAATAAATAAAGCCCAACTAAAATATGGATCTAGTCTTTTAGCATTCACAAAATATGCATTTTTTAAAAGACAGTGGAAAATCTGAAAATTGGCTATAATAATAAAGTTTTCCAATCTAATTGCTATGAAGGTATGATATTGTGGAGAAAAAGTGTAATTTAAAATTTAGTGTCTCTTCATTGTAGGTTTCTAAATAAACAGAAATACCTAATAAAATCAACATGTATCATCTTACTGTTTCTTTTACATTGATTGTATGTTATTATTATTATTATTTTTAATTTGTAATAATTAATATATTTGTCTGCATGTGTTTCCTGTATGTGTATTTCAGTATTATGAGTACCTGTCATGTATTTGTGTACATTATTAACATATAAGTGGATGTGTGTGCATGAAAAGAGGGCGTCTGTCTCCAAAACATTGAAGTTGAGTAATGTTTTCATGCTTGGATTTGTAAACTATGATAAGAATAACACTGGTCAGCAAAGAATTTGTCTCACGAAAAAGGATATCTGTATCTTATATGTTTTTGCATGCAGAATTCAAAAAGAATGTCAAATTATCTGTACTAAGTTCATATATTCCATTCACCTTCATAATGCTGGGAAACTGTATAAACATTGCAAATAACTTTTGCTATGTAAGAAAAATACATAAAATATTAAGACAATTGCCGAAAAATATCTATACTAAAATCCCAATTGATAAATATAAATTTTAATTAAAACAAAACATGCAAGTGAAGTAAATCTTGTAGCGTGAAGAATCAACACAACATGCAGGTGGAACACAACACAATGTGTGGTTGTCATGGTAACAAGTTGTTAATGCCTCACTGTCTGTTGATTGGCTCTAATTACCCAAATTTCCCAACTTTAATTCCAGATTCTTTAATTTATGGGATAAAGCAATTGGTTGATCATAATCAAAATTCAGAGTTGCATTGATACACCAAAATCGAAAGCTATCTGAGCAAAATTAAAGTGGGGCTCATTTTGCAAATGAAAAAGATTAGATCCTGTTGTTTCTACTATTGTACAGTTTTTCTAGGGGACAATATTGCTGTCCTAATCTGTTGCATTAAATTAAATTGTGAAATGTACACATATACAATGTACCTGCAGTCACACATACAATCTACAAACACACACTCACATACATACATACATACATACATTGGTACCCACAGGTGGGTGTTGTTAGTGAAAAGGTCTCTCTAGATTAATTATACACTGTTTAACAAACAGGCAGTAGAATAGGAACTATGCTAATCTCATTAGTTACTGACAATAGATCAATGGGAAATAGGAAGGGTAGAGTAGTGGTGAAAGAAAACAGCAACGAAGATAATCCTAGCTTTTGGTCCTTCAGTGAATATGTATATACACAGGCACAAAAATCCATACATGCACACAAATTCAGATATTTACACACAAATATTCACAAATTTCTTTAGACAATTTTTCATACAAATAGCTATACAAGGTATTCATACTCATTTCCTTAAACACAAGCATGCTCAAAGAGTCATACATGGAATATGAAAGACAACACTTTGTGTAGTATAAGAGTGAAGGAGAAAGAGAGTTTATACTTAACTCTATATATTTACTAAAGTAGAAATATTATTATTTCTAAGTCTCTCTAAAGGAGACTACGGCAGCGGTACTGGATATTAATAGTTATTGCCAAGCTAATATGGCAGTCCATAAATATAGGATGAAAGCTGCCGTTGATTAACTCGTGTCCATTATAACCTTCGAACAGGAGAGGTCAGCTGCTTCCTCTTCCTGGTCAGGCATCTGCAGACTAGTTTCAGGGTATTTGCCCTTTATCAATGCAGAGTAGCAGAACCCAGCAGGCGTTGCTACTGACCAATCTGTTTGAAGGATTATTTACCTAAATTCAGTGGTCTTCAAAGATAGAAATATCTATATATTTACTGTTTTAGTTTTTCTTTCACTTACAATCTTGTCAATTATATCATTTTCGCGCCTGACATCACAAAATGCGTCTGAATAAACATTGCCGGATGGCAAATAGAGACTCGGACATTGCTTAGAAAATATTTTACATTTTTAACCTCATATATAGTACGCACTAGGGATTTTGACCTTTAAGTTTTGGGAAAAAAGTGTGGATTATACTCGAAGATTTACGATAGCCAGAAATGATATTTAAAATGAAAATATCTGAAATAAACTTGACTGCTCTTACAAACGAGCATACTAAAAACGAACCCGACTTCTCTCAAAAATTAAGTAAAAGGACCCCAAAAATATAATCCAGAATCCTTATCCAGTACTGGATCGATCCCAAAATCTAATCAGTTCGTGCCAGTCAAGGGGCCAAACATCCCTGAAAGTTTCATCCAGTGGTTCTTGAGATATCGTGTCCATGAACAAACAAACAAACACAACAGAAAACAATACCTCCGCCTTTGCTAAGGCAGAGGTAATAAATAAGAATTAAAGTTAAACAAGTAAAAAGCTATTGAGTACTTTGTTTTATTAGAGCGTGAAATATCTTTTATCTTTTACTTGTTTCAGTCATTAGACTGTGACCATGCTGGGGCACTACCTTGAATAATTTTAGTTGAAAGAATCAACTCCGGTACTTACTTTTTTTTTTAAAGCCTGGTACATATTTTATTGAAATGCTAAGTTATGGGACGTAAACACACCAACATTGATTGTCAAGCAGTGGTGGGCGACAAAGACAAACACAAAATCATATATATATATATATATATATAATATATATATATATATATATATATATATATATATATGTATGTATATATGTTTCCATCTATCAAATCCACATACAAGGTTTTGGTCACCCTGAGGCTAAAATAGAAGAAAATTTGTCCAAGGTACCATGCAATAGGACCGAACATGGAACCATGTAGTCAGGAAGCAAACCTCACACACCTATGCCTATATCTATATACACATATTCAATGTACCAGTGTTTCTAAATCACTGTCTTTGATTTGTTAGACCTGCATGTTCTGTTTTAAATCTACCATTCCATGATGGTCTGTTGGTGTGTAAAGTGGAGCTCACACTACTGCAATCATGTGGACTAGCTACAACATTCACTCACCAACATGTAAGTGAATGCTAAGGGTTTGCTTTAAAAGTAAAATAAATAGAATACTGAGTAAATGGAAGGGATGGTTTGTGCACATGATTATTTGCAGGACCCCCTCAGCTGATGAAATTGATGTGGTTCGTGTTATTCAGATTCAACATTTGTTGACCAATGTGATCACGTGACACGGAAGTGAAACCTATTCAGTGTGGCTGGATGGTTAACAAGATCATATTGTAGCCACATGGTTTCAGGTTCAGTCCCAATGTGCAGTACCTTGTGTAAATATTTTCTACTATAGCTCAGGGCTGAATAGTGCTTTATGAGTAAATTTAGTAGAGACTTTAAGGCGGCGAGCTAGAAGAAACGTTAGCACCCCGGGCGAATAACTTAGCGGTATTTCGTCTGCTGTTACGTTCTGAGTTCAAATTCCGCTGAGGTCGACTTTACCGTTCATCCTTTCGGGGTCGATAAATTAAGTACCAGTTATGCACTGGGGTTGATGTAATCGACTTAATCCCTTTGTCTGTCCTTGTTTGTCCCCTCTATGTTTAGCCCCTTGTGGGCATCAATAAGGAAATAAGAAACTTTGTAGAAGCCCATTGTGTGTGTGTGTGTGTATGTGTGCATGCACGTGTCAGTGTGGGTTTTTTTATGTCTCTGTAACTTAGCAGTTCAGCAAACAAGATTGACAGAATAGGTATTGGACTTCAAAAATAAAGTACTGGAATCAATTTGTTTGACTAAAACCCTCTAAAACCAACGACTGAAACAAATAAAAGATTAAAAAATATGCTTTTGGGGAATGATAATAGAGAAAAAGTAAATTCTTCATGTGTTTGGATCTAGAACTTGGTTTTAATTCCCACTTCTGTCTATTTCACTTCACCTATGTCACTATTGTCCCACAGTAAACATATGAATGACAGACATAATATCCTCTGGGACTCCCTACCTACATGTAAGGAGAACCAACTGCATTCCTGAGCGTACAACCAGGACCTGAAACCAACATTTAGTTTTGGCATTACAAATATTGTTTTAGTGGGGGAGGGGGGACTCTGTGTGTGTGTGTGTGCATATGTATATATTAAAATATTACTGAATGGATGAAGGGAGGATCACAGAAAAAAAAATGTCACATTTCATTTAAATATCATAAATAATAGTTAAACTAATTAACTATTATTTTATCCAGATTAAGATTAGTCATTAATTGACAAGGGAATGGAATATCTACTAAAAGTCATGTTTACACACATATACACCACATACAAAGATATATCAATCTATCTATATACACCCATATATATATATATATATATATATATATATATATATATATATATATATATATGCCTCAAAGGCGCAGGAGTGGCTGTGTGGCACCTTGGGCAAGTGTCTTCTACCATAGCTTCAGGCCGACCAAAGCCTTGTGAGAGGATTTGGTAGACGGAAACTGAAAGAAGCCCATCATATATATATATATATATATATATATATATGTGTGTGTGTGTGTGTGTGTGATTGTGTTTGTGTGTCTGTGTTTGTCCATCCAACTGATGCTGGTGTGTTTACGTACCCATAACTTAGCAGTTCGGCAAAAGGGACCAATAGAATAAGTACTGGGCTTACAAAGAATAAGTCCTAGGGCCAATTTGCTCGACTAAAGGCTCCAGCATGGCCGCAGTCAAATGACTGAAACAAGTAAAAGAGTAAAGAGTAATATATATATATCTTTAGTCATATACATGTGATGTAACTTTTTAACCCCTGATATACTTGTTGTTAAGTCTTAGGTCAGCCCTAAATTAAAGCATTCCAGCCATGACCACACTGTTTTATGTGACGTTTCCTTTCTATTTTAAAAGGCTGTGGTTTCAGGGGAATTTTTCCTATATCCAGATGAATTTGTCCATTGCTTTTCAATAAAGTCATGAAAACCACAACATTGCATATCTCTAACTATTCACAACTAATAAGCTGATTATTGTCATTGTTGATTAATTAACCAGTCCCACCACCATCACCTCACAAATACCCATAACTGACCCTCGAGTTCCGGTCTATTTTCTTATTTGAAAATTTTGTGTGTGCGTGTGTGTGTGTATGTGTGTGTGTGTCTGTGTGTGTGTGTGTGCTTGTGTAAGAGAGGGTATACATGTTTCTGAGAATCATGTAGGTTATTGTTACAAGTATGTGTGTGTGTGTGTGTGTGCATGCACGCACGTGATCTTTGTGTATTTCTTAATTATCTGTTTTTCTTATTGTACATTGTACATGTTTGTACAAGTATGTTGGGATGGATGTGTGTGCGTACGTGTGTATTGCTATGCTTGTTATTAGATACATAAATGAGAAAGATACATGAGAACCTGGCTTTGAGATATATAGAAGACAAAGATGTATATAGGTGTGAGTATGTGTGCATGTATGTACATGTATGTCTGTCTGTCTGGGAAAGCCTGTTATCAGTGTCTCAAAGGTTTTGCAAGGATTGCTTTCACAGTTATTCACTGGTGCTGTGTCGTTTTGTCTCACAGCATGTACAGAATTACATCATTTGTAAATATGTGACAGACAGACAGTCAACAGAGAGCCAGTGCTCAATGTTAACATATCTGGTAAATATAAATATATATTGGCATATGTTCTATGTGAGTATGTGTGCATGAGTATATACACATGCACATACATGCATACACATATGCATAAGCACAGTCACATACTTTGTGTAAGTATACATGCACAAACACATATGCATGTGTGTGTGTGTACAAATATGTATATGTTAGTTAGTTAGATAGTTATTCAAGGCCTCGATGTCAACAAGGGTCACGGCCCTGACGGCATACACCCACGGCTTATCAAAGCGTTGACTCCGGTCATCTGCGAGCCCTTAACATGTCTATTCAATATGTCATTGGCGACGGGTGTTATACCTGCGGACTGGAGAACAGCGATAATCTGCCCAATTTTCAAGAAAGGGAGCCGCGAAGACCCACTCACCTACCGACCGCTTTCCCTTACATCAATAATCAGCAAGATGTTGGAAACCATCCTTAAGAAAAGTATGATGCTCCACCTCCAAAACACAGCCTCTATCTCTAATTCCCAACACGGCTTCGTGCTGGAGAGATCATGCTTGACCAACTTACTGGTAATGGAAGAATTGGTGACGCGCATCCTCGATGATAGTGATGCTGTTGACATCGTTTTATTGGACTTTGCCAAAGCTTTTGACTCGGTAAACCACCGCCTATTACTTGTCAAGCTTCAAGCATATAGTTCCCATCCGGATATTGTACAATGGGTTGGTGCCTTCCCCTCAGATCGCTCCTTCCAAGTCCAAGTTAATGGTTCGCGGTCCGACGTCTCCAGTGCGAGCAGTGGCGTGCCCCAAGGTTCAGTGCTTGGACCTTTATTGTTCTTAGTCTTCATAAATGACTTGCCCGACGACCTCATGCAACACACCCTTCTATTTGCCGATGATGTCAAACTGGTCGCTCCTCGCAGTGATATAGAGGATCTTCGTCGATGCCTCCACCAAATTTGGAGATGGTCTAACGAATGGGACCTGTGTCTGAACATGTCAAAGTGCTGTCATCTGCCTGTTGGCTCTCCTCTTGCAACTCAACTTGATTTCGAGCCGGGTCGTCTGCTGCTGGAGAGGACCGATCAGGTAAAGGACCTGGGTATCTTGGTGGATTCCTCCTTTTCGCCTTCGGCCCAGTGTGTCCATGCTGCCAACAAAGCACGCAGAATTCTGTTCTTGATTCGACGGTCATTCGGAATGCTCACAGCAGCCATATTCCTACCGCTCTATGTCACGCTGGTGAGACCCATATTGGAGTATGGGATTCAAGCCTCTTCTCCTTATCTCCTCAAAGACATACAGCATCTCGAAAGAGTCCAGAAGCTGGCTACCAGCATGGTTCATGGTCTCAAGAATTTGTCTTATGAAGAAAGGCTGAAGACGCTCGACCTTTATTCTCTAGAAAAACGCCGCCGCCGTAGTGATCTCATTCTCGCTCACAACATCATAAGCGGAAAGTGTAACCTCTCGAAAGAGCTGTTCTTCACTCCTGCTCCAGAGCGTCGGCTGCGGGGTCATTCCAAAAAGCTCTATCTGCGATGATTTCATCTCAATCGAAGAAGAGGGGCTTTCTCCATCCGGGTTGCGGATCCGTGTAATAAGCTGCCAGACGAGAAGATGGTGAAGATGTCGACGACCGCTTTGTTCAAAGTCTCCCTTGGCCTCAAGTGGCCTGAACTCTTTACATGAACACCACCCTGTACATAACTCCATGTCCCCCTACATGGCCTTGCTTTTTGCTTTTTGAGCCAAAAAATTAACTAACTAACTACAATCACACAAACATACATATTATCTACATTGTAAACACAATACGACAGCTGGTCATAGGCACACCACACCTTCACCCCTTCTTTTCTCCACTCCAATGCATCTTACTACTTGTCCCACTTATTACCAAGGACAATCATGGCAAGGTACATAAACCCACAACACCAACACCATACCCTCTCACTCCTCAACATCTAATCTACCTACCATATCCACCTTGCCACCCACCTTCTACCCTTTCTCTTACCCTGTACTTAATCTAATTTACCACTCCATCTACCTTATCTAAATTTCCCACTCCACTGGCTTACATCCTCTTATCTCTCCAATTACCTATACCCCTCACTACTTATATACATCTAATCTATCTACTACACTACATAACCTTTCTGTACTCATCCTAGTAATATATACCCTGTCAATCTCTTTCTCATCAACCCTGCCTACCAAGTTAGTTATTGGTAGGTAGCTAATTAGTTATAGGGTGCCTACCTATAACTAACTTTGTAGCCAGAGTTAATCCTCTACTGTACACATTCCAATATAACATGTTTGTCTTAACAAATGTACCTCAAATTATTCCTCAGATACTCTGCCTATCTCCGTACATATATATGTATTGGGTCATCCCATAAATAATGCAGTTTTTTCAATTGCATGAACTAAAAGTTGGAGGGAGTTGGGATAAACTATCTGCATCAATTTGCTATAAAAGCAGGTAGTAATTTTACCTTGTACTTATTTTTAGTGCGAGTTTTGAAGAGTACAGTTCGATTTTAACGGTTATTTTTTTCAAAGCTATAATGGAAGTGACAAAGGAGCATATTCAGCACATTTTGCTTTATGAGTTCAATAAAGGTAACAACGCGGTGGAAAGTGTGAGGAATATTAATGCAGTATATGAATATCGAACAGTGCGTGTAAGCTAGTGTCAACAGTGATTCCAGAAATTCTGAGCCAGAAACTACACCCTAGAAGACATGCTTTGTCCTAGAAGATCTGTAGAGCTCAAGAGGGACATCCTACAAACCCTGATGGAACAAAATCCCATCATAATGGTTGAGGAACTAACAGAGAAGTTTGGATTTGGTCATTCAACTATTCATCAACACTTGTGTGTCATTGGAAAAGTCAGAAAATTGGGTCAGTGGTTTCCTCACAAACTTTCCAAGTCTTATTGCATGTAGAGAGTGAATGTGTGCTTTTCTTTGCTGTCATGTCTTACAAGTGAACCTCTTTTGAATCAAATATAGTAACTGGTGACAAGAAATGGGTTCTCTATAAAAATGTCAAATGCCAAAGATAGTGGATAGGGAAAGGAGAAACACTGGCACCCCAGACTAAAGAAGGTCTTCAATCACTGAAGTTGTTATCTGTTTGGTGGGATATGAAAAGTTTAGTCCACTTTGAACGTTTAAACCCAAACCAAACAATAACAAAGGAGATCTACTGCAAGCAGCTTGAATGGCTTAAGTCAGCACCTGAAGAGAAACAACCATCTTTGGTTTCAAGGATAATGCTTGGCCACATACAGTGAGGATGACATTCCAAAGGCTGGAGCAGTTTGAATGGGAAACGATGCTCCACCCACCCTATTTGCTGGACATTATCCCATCTGATTATCATTTATTCCATAGTCTTCAAAATAATTTGGATGGAAAAAATATTAATTTTGTAGACCAGAACAGTACTGGAAGAGTATTTTCTATCACAGACAAGTGAATTTTGGAAGAAGCCTTGCAAGCCTACCAGATAGATGGGAAAGGATTGTAGAAAGTGAAGGAGTGTATATTTTAGATTAAAAAACAACTTTATCTTAATTTTGAAAAATAAAAGAAGTATAAAAAATCCACATTATTTATGAGATGGCCCAATATATCTAACTTGATTTTGTTATAGGTATGTAACTAATTAGTTATAGGGTGCTTACCTATAAGTAACTTGGTAGCCAGAATTGATTCTCTACTATACACATTCAAATATAACATGCCTATCTTAACAAATGTAACTCAAATTATTCCTCATATACTCTGCCTATCTCCATACATACATGTGTATGTCTAACTTGATTTTGTTATAGGTAGGTAACTAATTAGTTATAGGGTGCCTACCTATAACTAACTTGGTAGCCAGAGTTGATTCTCTAGTCTCTACTGTACACTCTGCCTATCTCTACATGTACATATGTATAACTTGCTTTTGTTAAATCTGATACATCCGCTGCTTACCTTAACACACCTGTCTCAACATCAACCTCAGCATGTCCCCTCTGCCCTTATACTATTCATGACTACATACATGTCACAGCAATGTGCAGTATTGTTCTCAACTAGGGTAGAGCTACAGTGTAACTGGAGTGTCAGATCTGTCATCTGTACTTATCAATCTTAATAAATGTTGGAGAGATTTTAAAAAATTTCTTACTTTGTTCTCCTGTGACAACACAAAGTCACTTGAGCTTGTATCTCTCTCAATTTATGTTATATCATAATAACCTGAATAGTGTTGTGTCATTTAGCTTGGGACATTTTAGGAACATATCTAGAATGCTTATCTATGTTAACTTTTAAACAACAACTTGTCAGCATGCAATATTTATTCTGGCCCCAGAACACTGAGTTCAAATCCTGCTGAATCAATTTGCATGTAGTCAGATGGGATACTTTAGTATATATGTTCTAGGCATTTGCATTTTGATGACAACACTGGTACAAAGATATATCAGTTCTGGCATGCTTAATTGACTGCTGGTCCCCTTTTGTCTTTTATTATTTATCTTCTATTTGTTTAAGGCATTTGATTGCAGTCATACTGGGGCACAGCCTTGAAGGCTTTAGTTAAACAAATTGATCCTAGTACTTATTTAAAAAAAAATTCTGGTACTTATTTCCTGAACAACTAAGTTATGAAGACTTATGTAAACAAACACCAATTGTCAAGCACTCAATTCTCAAGCTGTGAGGCAGGGATGCAAACACACACACATAGAGGCTTCCACAGAGTTTGCATAAGGCATTCGTTGGTTGGCCTGGTTCTATAGTAGAAGACACTAGCCCAAGGTGGTGGCCAATGAGATTGAACCTGAAGCCACATAGTTGTAAAACAAACTCTTCTTAACCACACAGCCATGTAAAAAAACAAAACAAAAAAAAAGCCCTTATTCAGGTCAGTTCACCTTTAAAAAGGAAACTTTTTATATGTAGAGCCATGAAACAAACAGAGGTTTTGGGTGATTTTAATTAACCTCTTCTCTATCCAGGCATACTCTTAATTGACTCTGTATCACACTATAACTCCCTAAACACTGATTTCTTAAATTACCTCCCTAAACTGACTGTTTCTCCTTTATGATATGACCTGATGTATTCTGATTAGTGATTGTCAAGTTAAACCTATATCACAAGCATTTTTCAATTTTTCATTAAACTCTCAACCAGAGAGGAAGGCAACGATCATGACATTTTAAAGAGCTACTGAAACTAGAGGAAGGAAGATATTCTTAAATCTGAGGTCTAGCTTGAGTGTGGGCACTGCCACGAAGAATTTTTAGTCGAATAACTCGACCCCAGGACTTGTTTCTTTTTTTTTAAGCTTAGCACTTATTCTATTGGTCTCTTTTGCCAACCACTCACTAAGTTATGGGGACAAACACAGACACACACACACACACACACACATATATACAAGCAAAGTAGCTAGCTGAAAGATCTCAAAAAGATGAAAGTAGTAACTATACTGATAAGGAATGTTTATCACCATACCAATCTCGCTATTCAATGTTACTACCATTTTAACTTTAGGCAGATCTTCCGCCCGATGAAGTGCAACTTGCACCCCACTATATATTGCAAACAGGGTAGCGAACCTCTACCATCCTCTAACAGATGATGGGATCACAAGACCAAATCAGTTTTGGGCTATTTGTGCCCATCTTCAGTCATGAAAACCCGACTGCCAGAAAGATAGCAGAAGTCCACTCCAGCTCACAATATATGGCAATAAACATTACTTATATACTCTTTTTCTTCTTTCAGTCATTTGACTGTGGCCATGCTGGAGCACTGCCTTTAGTCAAGCAAATTGACCCCAGGACTTATTCTTTGTAAGCCTAGTACTTATTTTATTGGTCTCTTTTGCTGAACCTCTAAGTTACAGGGACATAAACACACCACCATCGGTTGTCAAGCAATGCTGCGGGGACAGACACACAAACATATATACACACATACATACATACATATATATATATATACGACGGGCTTCTTTCAGTTTCTGTCTACCAAATCCACTCACAAGGCTTTGGTCTGCTGAGGCTATAGTAGAAGACACTTGCCCACGGTGCCATGCAGTGGGACTGAACCCGGAACCATGTGGTTCGTAAGCAAGCTACTTACCACACAGCTACTGCTATATGTGCATAATGTGCTTCATTTAGTATTGCCATGTTAACTTATCTATATTCATGTCATCAACCCACTCTAGGTTGGCTGTGTTAAGATGTTTGCTTCTTAACCTAATGGTTCACGGTTCAGTTTTCCTGCATGGCACTGTAGGCAAGTGTTTTCTACTATGGCATCAGGCTGACCAAAGCCCAGTGAGTGGAGTTAGTAAACAGAAACTGAAGGAAGCCCAAGCTAAGGCAGTGAGCTGGCAGAAACATTAGCACGCCGTTAGCGGTATTTCGTCTGTCTTTATGTACTGAGTTCAAATTCTACCAAGGTCGACTTTGCCTTTCATCCTTTCAGGGTCGATAAATTAAGTACCAGTTATGCACTGGGGTCAATGTAATCGACTTAATCCCTTTGTCTGTCCTTGTTTGTCCCCTCTATGTTTAGCCCCTTGTGAGCAATAAAGAAATAAGAAACTGAAGGAAACCTGTCACATATATATGTGTGTTTGAGGGGTTGGGGGTGTATCTTTGTGTCTGTGTTTGTTCCTCACCACTGCTTGACAACCAGTGTTGGTATGTGAAGATACTAAAAATTTTGAAGTGAGTCAACACCAGCTGAACATTTCAGACCTATTTAAACCATATCTTAGTGGTTGAGCAAAAGAGACTGATAGAATAGAATAAGTACCAGGCTTTAAAAAAATTAGTACTGGGGTCAATTTATTTGATTTAAAAATTCTTCAAGGTGGTGTCCTAGAATGGCCGCAGACATCTATATAAGACAAGAAAGTTTCCCAGACAAACAGGCAATCAGGTAGTTAAGAATACAGTCTAGATCAGACAAACTGTTATAAAGACTTCAGGTTGCAGACAAGACAAGTAAAAGAATACTTATAGATCCAAAAAACCTTCGTATGACAAGCTCAAGTTTTGACTATGCTTCATGGACAAGGTTTAATTTAATAAGACTGAAACATGCTTGTGATTATCCTTTACCTGCTAACAAACATTAGTTTCCCTCCTTAACCTTTTAACATTCAGATTATTCAGAGAAACGTAAAGCTTATTTATTCATGTGGTTTTCAATTGATCTTGCATTATCATACAGCTTCAAGATTTTCATGATGTAATTGTTAATTTTTAGAGTGACATTGTCGGGTAGATGTGAAAGGCTGGATCTTGTCAGTTTGAACAGGGAACAGGCAGAATATTTGAACCAGATATGGCTGGGTTAACATGTATATTAATTTTGTGTAATTCCTAATTTCATAAAATTATCTCCCCTTTGCTTTGAGACTTGTTAACATTTATTGCTGTTTTTGTTTTCTTCAGTTAAGAGAGAAATTTAAATTGACTTTTTTGTCTTTTGCATACAGGAATGTCACCCCTATGACTTCCAGCTGAAAACTTCTTGAATTAATGTTTTGCAGTTTAACAACTCTTGTCTGCAATTTTTTTTTTTTTTTTGAAGAGTACTTGTGTGTAAAGTGATGTAGCTCGTTGTTGTTGTCTACTTAATGTTTTATTACATGTCTGTCAGCCTCCTCCCTCTCTCTTACTCAGTTATACATACACTAGTACATTCTCTTTCTCTCTTTCCTTCTCCTACTTTATTGTGATGCTATCTAGAAAGTCTGTCCAGCTCTCTGTCTTGTCTGCATACCTGAAGTCTTTATCTATAACAGTTTGTCTGATCTAGGCTGTATTCTTAACTACCTGATTGGCTGCATGCCTGTTTGTCTGGGAAGCTTTCTTGTCTTATATAGATGTCTGCAATTTTAAATTACCTAACCTGTGAATACTTTTTCTTAAAAAAACAAAGCAAAAATACTCCTTCAAAACATTTCTTGTAAGATTTTAGATTAGACTGTGCTTCACTGAGGAGGTCTAATAAGGCAAAAACACATCCAGAGTTGTCACTATAACTAACAGTTTGCCAGCAGCATATTTACATAACAGTTTGCCAGCAGCATATTTACATTTAATTTTTAATCCTTTTTTTATATTTTGGAGTTCTCTTCCTTGCTCCTCTCAACAATTGTCATTAGTAATTGCTTTCTTCACATATCAATTGTAATTTCAATTTATTAAAGAATTATATTCGGCTTACTACATTAAGTACATTTGCTTACATGTTCTTCATGCAAGAAGCAACTCTGAGAAACCTTCCAGTGTCCTGTGTGTGTTTGTGTCACCCTAACCAAATATCCTCCACTAATAGCTCTGAGCTGATCAAAGCCTTGTCAGTGGATTTGGTTGATAGAAGCTGAAAGAAACCTGTTATATATGTGTGTGTGTGTGTGAGTGAGTTTGTGTGCTTGTCTCCCACCATCGCTTGACAACCAATGCTGGTTGTTTGTGTTCCCATAACTTAGTGGTTCAGCAAACGAGACTGATAGAATAAGTACCGACCTTAAAAAAGTAAATAAATACCTATTTCTTTACTACCCACAAGGGGCTAAACACAGAGGGGACAAACAAGGACAGACAAACGGATTAAGTCGATTACATCGATTGCATAACTGGTACTTAATTTATCGACCCCCGAAAGGATGAAAGGCAAAGTCGACCTCAGCGGAATTTGAACTCAGAACGTTACGGCAGACGAAATAAGTAAATAAATACCAAGCTCAATTTGTTTCAGTAAACCCTTCAAGGTGGTGCACCAGCAAGGACATTAAAATGATGAAGATGAAGATACAAGTTAGTCTGTCAATAAATCAATCTGCTTATATCTATAGTTTATCAGTAAACTTTATCCCCTTACAAACTCATTCAACCCATGACGGCATGGAAAACTGATGTTAAATGATGATGAAACTCACTAGCCTCAAAACAGTTCTATTTCCAATGTTCATCATCTCTCTTCTTGCTTTTGTTCTTCTTCATTCCAACCTTTTATTATTTGGTACATACTAAATCATTCACTCTTAAAATCCTGCTCCTGGATATTTTTTCTTTCATCTTTTTGTATGTCTGTCTGTCCTTGTTGTTATACACACACACACACACACACTCCCTCGTTCTCTCTCTTGCACACACTCTCTTCACAGCCTCACCACCATGGGGCCTCCCAGCAAGGGAGATAATGTCAGCATCTTAAACATACCAGCTGGTAAAACTATTCTTTTAAGAAACCTCCATCTCTCATCTTGTGTGATCTCTATTCTGTAGCAAATGGTAAGGGTAGTGGTGGTGGCGGAGGCAGTAGCACTGGTAGTGGTGGTGGTGTGGTGTATGGAGGGGGGAGGCCAACTATGTTGCTTTAAAATTAACCCCCCCCCACACATACACACCTTAATTTTTTTTTATTTTCCTTTCTTTGGGCCCCACCTCACTGTGTCCCTTTTCTCAATGTTCCAATACTATCTACAGTACCTGTAACACTACCATCATAACTACTACTACTACTACCTATTTATAAGTACTACTACCACCAACACCACTAACCATTAAGTACCACAGTCATCGTTCTCCATCCAGCCTAGATAGAAACCCATCATCAACAAAACTGTGTTGCAGAACAACAAAAGTTTCTATGCTTGAAAAGTGACACAGTTGTGTGTGTGTGTGTGTGTGCGAGAGAGAGAGAGAGAGAAAGAAAGTGTGTGTGACGTGTGTATGCATAAAAGAGAGAAAGCGCTGTGTTTGTATAATGTGTGTGTGTGTGTGTGTATAAAAGAGTGTATGTGTGCGTATGACAGAGTACGTGCTTCTGCTGTGTATGGGTGAAACTGTCTGTGTGTATATGACAGGGTATGATGTTTCTGTTAGATGTATAGGCATGAGAGGGAGACAGTCTGTGCGTGTAGACTATAAGGTTGTGTTATGCGTCTGTGAGAGAATGTGTGTAAGGAAGAGAATGTGTGTGTGTGTGTGTCAGAGAATGTCTGTGTATGATAGTGATAGAGAACATGTGCTTGTGTCATTACGTTGTGTGTGTATAAATGTAGGGAAGGAACTCTGAGAGAGAGAGAAAGAGAAAGAAAGAAAGAATGTGTCAGAGAAAAAGAATGCATTAAGTGTATGTGTATAAAGAGAGAGAGAGAGAGAGAGAGAATGTGTATGTGTGTAAGAAGACACAAATATGCGACAATGTATGTATATAAGTGCTTAGTCTAAGTGTAAGACAGATAAAAGTGTATGAAACGGAGAGAGAGGGTAGGTTGAGAAATGTGAGAGAAGGTATGCGCGTACCGGAGTGTGTGTGTGTGTGTGAATATGGGGGAGAGAGAGAGAAAAGGAGAATGTGATATAAGAAGTGTGTGTAGAAGAAACAAGAGAGAAGGTCAAAGAAATTGAAAGTGTGTAGATTTCAAAGAAAAGGCATAAGTGGGAGGGAGGGAGAGAGAGAGAGAGAGAGAGATCTATATACACATACACATATACGGACAGAATGAGAGAGAGAGAGAGAGTATACTAGTTGTGTAGGCACGATAGACATAGGTGTGTACGTACTATATGTATAAACTATAAAAAGTCAGACATACAAAGGGGGTATGTGAGTTCATTTCACAGCTGGCTCATTTGCAAAACTTCCCCTCACATTGTACCTGTGTGTTTGTAGATTCTTTGTTTCAAGTAGAAAAGTATCTCTCTCTCTCTCTCTCTCTCTGGCTTTAGAATAAATAATATAATACTGTCTGCATAGATATGTTCGTAATGAGGGTGGATGGATGGGTGGGTGGACACTGGCCATGACTTCTTTCAGCTCTCTCTCTCTCTCTCTCTTTCAAAATGCACTTGGGTGGGTGGAGTGGGACGGTTAGGATATCTGAGCTGGGTCAGCTTAATGTGTCGTCTGTCAATGTAGACGTGTGTGTGATTGTGCATATATATATATATATATGTTAATAAAATAGAACATATGCATATATATAAACATATATGTACGTACCTACCTCTACATGTACATATACACGCATATATGTGTACAGGACACCAAAAAGACGTCGAACACATAGAGAGACGAAAAACATAGACACAAACCAAGGAACAAGACAAGCAAAAAAAGAGATACAGGACAATAAGCACAACGAAAAATCCCCTTCTTCAGTCGCTAAGGTTTCATCTACTAAACGTTTCGAAGGATAAAAGCGAGACGTATAATTCGAAGAAAACTTCCTTCCTGCGAAAAGCAAATCAATTAAAATTCTGAGATCTTTTCGCAGAGGGGTAAAAAAAGCAAGACGGTAACGACAGTACAAACATATAAACAGTAAAAAATATATATATAAACAGTGGAAAAATAAATATATAACAGTGAGAGACAGGACAAGGAGAACAAGATAAGAAGGGCTGTTAACGCCAGACGAAAAAAGTATTGCAAACGCTGGATTATAGTGGACGACGAGAGAGAAAGAAAGTCGATCAGTAGCCTTAGAAGGCGGGCGAGAAAAGACAGGATAGCAGTTACGACGGAAGTATCGTCGCAGATGGACGACGGGAATGGGGGAGGAGGAGCAAGAGGAAGAGAGAGAAGAAGGGGAATGGTGCGAGGAGACCATGAAGAACGGTGAGGGGGAGAGAGAGAGGAAGAGACAAGTTAAGTGAGGGAAAAAAGACGAAAAAGGGAATGGGAGGGAAAGAAAGAAAGATGCAGAGTCGCGTGAGAGTTAATATCAAGGCTAACTTGATAAACAGAACAATCTTACTTAATAGGGTGCGTGCGTTTAGTCGTATAATATGTTAATAAAATAGAACATGCATATATATAAACATATATGTACGTACCTACCTCTACATGTACATATACACGCATATATGTGTACAGGACACCAAAAAGACGTCGAACACATAGAGAGACGAAAAACATAGACACAAACCAAGGAACAAGACAAGCAAAAAAAGAGAGATACAGGACAATAAGCACAACGAAAAATCCCCTTCTTCAGTCGCTAAGGTTTCATCTACTAAACGTTTCGAAGGATAAAAGCGAGACGTATAATTCGAAGAAAACTTCCTTCCTGCGAAAAGCAATATATATATATATATATATATATATATATGTATGTGTGTGTATACACACACACACACATACATGTATGAACAATCATATACACGTCTACATATATATATATATATATATATATATATATTGTGTGTGTGTGTATGCACATACAGGAATATTTATTTTACTATTGTTTCTTCGTTTGAATCCCCAGAAAACATTTCTGACGGTTCAAAAGCAGAAACTATAGTAAAATAATATTCATGTATTTATTCAGCATTCATTTCACTGTTACTCTAAACCCAGTACTGAATACTTTACATTGTTGCATAATTTGTGTAACGTACAATTATTTCCATACACACACATGACAGAGGGTATTAGAACACGTACAATGCTAGAAATGAGAGCTAAAGTGGTCTGATGCTGCAGTCAGCGCACATAATTGAATACAAACATAGTAACAACGACCATAAACGACTGAAATCGGCGTCATGATATCTTATTTCTAGCATTGTAGGTGTTCCAACACCTTATCATTTTTAATGACAATTATAATTTTCCTGTTTGGTGACACATTGCTAAACTGCTGCCCAATTTAATTATATCTATATCTGTGTGTGTGTGTGTGTGAAGGCGTATGGCTTAATGATTAGGGTGTTGCACTCACGATTGCAAGATCGTGGGTTCGATTCCCAGACCGGACGTTGCATTGTGTTTTTGAGTAAAGAACTTCACTTCACATTGCTCTACGATCATTTCGTTATCTGACATGTGACACATGATGCACCTGTACAGGTAATGTCGATCTGATGGAGGGAGTGAGCTTATGTGTACACAAACATTTGATCACTAGAAACAAATCATATGTGTGGTTGTTTGGCAAGAAATTCCCGAACCCTCATACATCGTCTAACGGCAGGAGAGTCCATGGATATATATATATATATATATATATATATATATGTGTGTGTGTAACAATTAATAAGAGGAATGACCACTAAAGTGGATTCCTATCCGCTAGAGACAGACGTCAAATCGCCTTACCACAAAGAGTGTGTTCTCAAGAAAAAAAAACAGCAAACGCCAAAATGTAAAAAAATTAGCAAGGCAAATGAAAATTGACAAAATAAAACGATTACCTACGTATCATGATTTCATTATTAATACTTGCAAAATGCAAGTATCTGTAAATCCTCAGCGTAGGGTGATCTTAATTTATATATATATTTATATATATATATATATATATAGGTTGTTCCCAGTGCCGCTGGACTGACTCCTGTGCAGGTGGCACGTAAAAAACACCATTTGAGCGTGACCATTGCCAGTACCACCAGACTGGCCCTCGTGTCCGTGGCATGTAAAAGCACCCACTACACTCTCGGAGAGGTTGGCATTAGGAAGGACATCCAGCTGTAGAAACTCTGCCAGATCAAGATTGGAGTGTGGTGCAGCCATCTGGTTCGCCAGTCCTCAGTCAAGTCACCCAACCCATGCTAGCATGGAAAGCAGACGTTAAATGATGATGATGATGATATATTACTCTAGCACTACTTCTAATCTGATTTTTCCAGGGTTTTTGTTGAGTCATGATTTTCCTAAAGATGTTCAATTAAGTATCAATATGAACATATGTCTTATCAGCATGAAAGGCCCCCAAATGTTCCTGGTCTGTACTGCCCTTTCTCTGATTTATGCTATTAAAAAAAAAACCTATATTATCTTACTTAAAAACAGCAGCAAGCTGGTAGAATTGTTATGGTGCCGAAAAACATGCTTAATTTTGTGGTAAGTTCTTCCAACTTTACATTCCAAGTTCAAATGCCACTGGGGTTGACTTTACCTTTCATCCTTTTGGGGTTGATAAAATAAGTACCAGTTGAGCATTGAGGACAACTAGATCCATCCTTTAAAATTTCAGGCCTTGTGCCTATAGTAGGAAGGATTAAAGTTTCCACTTTTCAAATTTTGCATGAATTTTAGTGGATTACTCCTGAAATGAAGTCCAAATTATTAGTATATAGAATCTTCCTTAGTGGCTATTCATGTTAGGAACTAACAATAACAGATCTAGATTTTTTTTTCCAGCTTTGGCAGATGGGAAGACAGGGTTAACAAGCTGATTAGCAACCTGCTAGAAACAACAACCAAATCTCTCACATTTCATCCAATCATCTTAAACACAAAAGAAAAACAAATTGGAAGACTGAATAAAAGATAGAGTGGACATGGCTGGAACATTGTTAATTTATTAAATTATAAACTGCTAGAGTTTATTCTACGAATAGAAACCACTCGGATTGTTCATTATTGGTTATTTAACTATCTTTGAGACAACTTATAACACACTTTTATCTTTTACTTCCTTCAGTCATTGGATTGTAGTCATGCTGGGCCACTGTCTTGAACAAATCAATCCTGATACTTCTTCTATCGATGTCTTTTTGCTGAATCAAAGATATCAACAAATGAATACCAGTTGTCAAACAGTGTTGGGACAAACACACACACATATGATGGGTTTCTTTCAGTTTCTGTCTACTAAATCCACTCACAAGGTTTTGGTTGGCCTGAGACTATAGTAGTGGGACTTAAACCCCAAACCATGTGGTTTAGAAGCAAACTTCTTGCCATACAGCCAGCACTGGATTAGCCAGTCAACCTCGGCGGAATTTGAACTCAGAACGTAACGACAGATGAAATACCGCTAAGCATGTCGCCTGGCGTGCTAACAATTCTGCCAGCTCGCCACCATATAGATAAAGTGTAAGTATAACATCTTACTGTTAGGTTGGTTTCATTTTGAAAAATAAAATTTGGTTTATTGTTTATATTTTGAATTACATATATGTGGGGCACCAAAATCTTTTCAGTGCTTTGGACCCCAGTGGGTCTTAATTTGGCCCTGCATACAGCCATTCCTACACCTAACTGTGCAGCATGTTGAGAATTCATTTTTATAGACTAACAGGGTTTAAACCATGACAATTCTGCTGTGTGGATAACTTAGGAATAGGTTTTAGCCTCAATACCTCAGACTGCTACAAAAACATGTATTTCTACATCTTTCTTGATCTGCTAAGTAGAGCAGAATGAGATACTTTTTGTAGAATTTGTTAGTCTTTTCTTGAATCAACTTATGGGTTCATAAGTGTGTTTCTTTCTACTATAACCCTGGACTGCCAAAGCTTTATGAGTGTATTTTGTGAACAGAAACTGAAAAGAAGCTTCTTGTGTGTATTTGTGTCCTTGTCTTGACATTGCAGGATAGTTGTAAATGAGTGTCACTGTCACAGAAGCAGTGTCATTCATTTCCAAAATTCTCTGAGAACATGTCTGGCCTTTGGGGAAGTATTACCTTGCTTGAATACAGGTGAGGGCTGGAGGCAGGAAGATCAGCCATCCTTAGAAAATCTGTCTAACCCATGCAAGCATAGAAAAGTAGACATTGATAATGACGAAACCCATTAATCCTTTAGCATTTAAACTGGCCATGTCCAACCCAAATATTCTGCTTGTTTTGTATTCAAAATGGCTAGATCTTTAAGTTGTGAGATAATGCATGATAACTTCAGAATGAATATGAACAAATAAGCTCTACGTGAGACAGAGAAGTCTGAATGCTAAAGGGTTAATTCACAACAGGGCTAAATGCTAAAAATCTCAGATTAAACTTTTCATCAATTCATTGGATCATACATCAATCTTATTAAAAAAAAAAAAAAGACCTAACAGAATCCCCTAAATTCACCTTCATCATTTTATCGTCCATTTTCCTACTGTCACATGGTCAGACAGAATTTTGTTGAGGCAGATTTTCTATGGCCAGAAGCCCTTCTTCATGCCAACCCACACTTGTCTCCAATTAGGGTAAATGATATTTCCCAATGGCCAGACATATTTTCACAGAATATGGAAAATGAAGGAGACTGCTATCAAGGCAACACACACACACACACACACACACACACAAATACATGTGCACACATACACACACATATATGCGCACACAAATACATGTACATGTATACACATACACAGATACATGTGCATGCACTCATACACACACAAATACATGTACACTCATACACACAAACGCATGTACATGCATACAAATACATGTGCACGTGCACATGCACACACACATGTATGTATGACCTTCTTTCATGATCTTTGATTAAACGTTCATATGATATGGTGATCCTGTTGTCTGCTAGAAAATAGTAGAGGTTTGCTTCCCTGCTTGCTTTATATATCAGGTGCAGATTGCATTGATACCCAGTTGGAGGAAGATCCTTTTGGGGTTAAAAATGGTAGTAATGTCCATTCCTATGGAACAGCCACATTGATGTGATGATAAACATTACTTCTCAGTATAAAATAATATTAATGAATGTTCCTTCTCGAGCCATGCCCCAGGTTCATAAGGGCTGGTTTCCTGGTTTCAGTGGCATAGAAATTCCCCACCTGGACAGGACGCCGGTCCGTCGCAGGATTACTCATTTCTGCCAGCTGAGTGGACTTGAGCAACGTGAAATGAAGTGTTTTGCTCAAGAACACAACGAATCACCCGGTCCAGGAATCGAAACCACAACCTTATGATCATGAGTTCAACACCCTAACCACTAAGCCACGCGCCTCCACATACTTCTCAGTATAGTTACTACTTTCACCCCTTATAGACAGATTTTCTAACTAGTTATTCGTAAGAATGTTTAATCGAAATTCGTAAGAAAGAAAAGACAAAACTAACATTTATGAACAGTTGATATAATTTATATCACCTTATGAGAAGGAGGTGTTTCTTGGGAGCCTCTTAAATCAGAGAATCAAAATTTGAGTCAGCTTTGGTATGATTCAATCTAAAGACTATTACTTGTTTACATTTTAGCATCAAGGCCTAAGAAGATGGAGGCTTTGAGTTACGTAGGTCTAGAAATAGGCTGGTACATCTGTCATCATAGGTTTACCTAGGGCTAAACCACAACCATGACATTTGTGAACATGGAGTTGTATATTGAATGTATACAAAACAAGGACAATCTTCTTGACTGAAGATTGAAGGCTTCGAATGTCCCATCCGTGTTTCTTGCATTGCCTTCTAAATGTTTTATGTTCTTGTCCCAGTTTGTATTTTTCTACATATAATATATATATATATGTGTGTGTGTCTGTGTTTGCGCCCCCCCCCCAACATTGCTTGACAACCGATGCTGGTGTGTTTACGTCCCCGTAATTTAGCGGTTTGGCAAAAGAGATTGATAGAATAAGTACCAGGCTTACAAAGAATAAGTCCTGGGGTCAATTTGCTCAACTAAAGGCGGTGCTCCAGCATGGCCGCAGTCAAATGACTGAAACAAGTATAAGAAAGTAAGAGAGAGTATCTTCGAAAGAGAATGTGTTTTGTTGCAAAATGGGGACACAAATAGTTATTAGAAATTCTGTCTAAAATTAGATAGAAAGATTTCCTCAGCTCTACCAGAATTCTGGTTGTAGAAGTTTCTGGGAGAAATATATATAAAAAAAAAAACACACACACAAATTATCTCTGTCTCTCATTCTTTCTTTCACACACATACACACAGCTTACAGACAAACATCTAGGGCAGACAGACAGATAATAACAGATCAATATCAAAAGTAACAAAATATCCTTGTATATGATATTACAGTCAGCAATATTGGTGATGGAGGATTAAGAAGAGAGATATATATCTTCTCTGCTTTTCATATATATGTATACACAATATGTATACACCCTATTCACCATCATCATCATCATATGTCTGCTTTCCCATGCTGTTCTTTTTCACTTTAATATCCTCCGAGATAGGTCATTTTTTTATTCTTTTATTTGTTTCAGTCATTTGACTGCAGCCATGCTGGAGCACCGCCTTTCGTTGAACAAATCGACCCCAGGACTTGTTCTTTATAAGCCTAGTACTTATTCTATCGAACTCTTTTGCCGAACCGCTAAGTTACAGGGATGTAAACACACTAACCTCAGTTGTCAAGTGATGGTGGAGGTACAAACTCAGAAACACAAACACACACATCTATCTATCTATCTATCTATCTATCTATATATATATATATATATGATGAACTTCTTTCAGTTTCCATCTACCAAATCCACTCACAAGGCTTTGGTTGGCCCGAGGCTATAGTAGAAGACACTTGGCCAAGGTGCTACGCAGTGGGACTGAGCCCAGGGCCTTGTGGTTGGTAGGCAAGCTACTTACTACACAGCCACTCCTGTGCCTATATATGCTTATTTATTCATTTTAGCAAAGCTTTCTATAACTGGATGCTCCTTCTATTGCCAATCAGATGGCATTTATACTAGACAGGTCGTTTTTTGGCCCCAGCAAGAGAATCACTTCTTCCCTGTGTCATGCTTGATGCTTTGTTTTCTTCATTCCTTCACAACAAATATGGCACTTTAGGCAAGTACCCTCTACTATTGCCTTGTGAGTGGATTTGGTAGACAGAAACTAAAAGAAGATCATTGTATGTGTTCGTGCCTTTGTGTCTGTATTTGTCCCCAACTACCACTTGACAACAAGTGTCGGTGTGTTTATGTTCCTGTAATTTAGTGGTTTGGCAAAAAAAATCAGTAGAATAAGTACCAGACTATAAAAAAAGATCCTAGGGTCAATTCATTCAACTAAAAATTCTTTAAGGTCGTGCCCCAGCATGGCCACAGTCTAATAACTGAAACAAGATAAAGATAAAACTGGCAAGGAGAAAACCCAACCAAAGGGTGACAGTAGAGAAAATACAGAGAGAGAGAGAGAGAGTGAAAGACTATTATATGGCATTCATTAGTAAGGTGAATAGAAGCAGCATAAGTGGTGTGATGGGAAGGAGACAGGGTGAAGGAGTAATGTGTGTGTGTGAGAGAAAGGGAGAGTAATAGATAGCAATAAAATGAGTGATAGCAAGTGAGTGAGAGTGATGAATACCAGTAATGAGTAACAGGAGATTAATGGCTAGTTATGAGGTTATAGTGAAGGGGAGATTGAATACAGAGAGATCCAGTGCAATACCATCCCTCATTATTCAGGATAGTAGGAAAGCACATGATAGTGTAAAGGGTGAAAGATAGAGGAGAAAGTAATGGAGAGAGAGGGAGATCAGTAAATGAATACTTGATATAAACATAATGAGTGAGAGTGTGGCCCAACCATTATCAATCATCATTATCATAATTTAATGTCCATTTTCCATGCTGACATGGGTTGGATGGTTTGACAGGAGCTGGCTAGGTGAAGAGCTGCCCAGGCTTCGCATCTGTTTTGGCATGGTTTTTAAAGCCAGATGCCCTTTCTAAGACCAACCACTTTACAGAGTGTACTGGGAGCTCCTATGCAGCACCAGCATATGTTCATTTATGTGACACCAGCACCCATGAACCTGCAAGGTTAAGAATTGCTCAGCTGGAAAGCGATGCAGGGGCCTTTACTTAGCTTGATGTGTCTTTTCAAGCACAGCAGCCTGCCAGGAGTTTCAGTCCCCTGTCACCCCTTCTGTGAGTTCTACATGTTTCCTCTACAATTTGAGATTGGCAACTCTTGATGCAATTGTCTTCATTCATACACATTACATGGCCATACCAGCGCAGTCTTCTCTCTTGCATGCCACATCTGATGCCTTGTGTACCCAGTTTTTCTTTCAAATCACTTTCACTCTGTCATATATGCACACTGACATTACCCATCTAGTGGAGCATACTGGGTTCATATTTTTATGTCTCCTTTCCAATGCTTACATGAATTATGGCCTCTTAGAAATCAGTCTTCTGATTTTGTTCCATGTCTTCCATAAGTTTCTCCACTTTATCTGACATTCTCCATGTGCATCACCTACTAATACCAGCAAAATCTTCTCTCCTGTTTCATCAGATCCCAGTTATATCCAGTTTTTCTCTCAGCTCACTTGTGCTCCATTGTTCACGCATACTAACCACATCCTATGGCTCATGCTCACCTTATTTCTTTCTGGCCTTCACAAATCTTACACATTCAAGGCTCTCATGTCTTGGTGTCATACATCAGCTTTTTCAAACTTTGCACTTGTATATGCTTTATGCAATCTGCCCTTCACTCTGACTGAGTGAAAGGCAGATTGCATCAAGAGGTGACGATCTCAAACTGTAGAGGAATCATGTGGACCTCACAGAAGGAATGACAGGAGACTGAGACCCCTGGTAGTTTGCTGTGCTTGAAAAGACACATTGTTGCCAGCATAAATAACAACTCCCTCACCTAATTCTTACTCTGACAACTGCACTTTCAGAATGTACCACTTCCACTGGTGACTTGTCCACTTAGATAACAAAAGTTTCTGGTGAGCCTTCTAAGCCACTAAGGGAGCTTATTTAAATTTATGTGCACCCTTACTGCTAATTGCTCCTTATAACTCCACTAAAGGCTTAATTAAATCTGATAGACTGATTTATGTATATAATGCATTCTTAGCACCTGGTTCAGTTAATAAATTATTGGTGTGTTAAGATTACTTCAATCCTGTACTACAGATTGAATTAACAGATTTTAGCCCACACTGTATGTAAGTCAACAGTTTTAAAAACCCTACCTCTATATCTTTTTTACTAATTAATTTACTAATTAATTTGTAGATTACATACAGTGATTACACAGGAAAACAGGAAATAACCAGATTCTGTGTTGGGATTTCATTATCGACCAAGTACCCTGTTTATAAACCAATTATTATTGAGGATTTAAGCAAATTCAACACTTTGATTTGCATTTATCATACAATCTTGGCTTGTTCAATCAATTGATAAATTATTGATGTATTTACAGTGCTTTGTTTCAATGCTAGATGGTACTACAGATTGCATCTTTAGATTTTAGCCAACACAATAAATATTTAATACAAAGCTATAAACATATTATCTTTATTCTTTTTCTACTATACTATGTATCTTAATAATAGTGTCTCTGGGTAGTCAGTTGCTGATGAAATCCCAGCATAGATTTGGAACTAGTCCAACAGATCCTTTTTTTCTATCCATGAAGTTATTGCATATGGAGATCAGGTATTTACACCTGTCTGTTACTGTGTTGGGTAAAATCGATAGTTATATTTTGTAATACAGTAAGAACACACACATATGTAGTTATACATATAGAAGTAGAGGTGTCTTTCATCATGGAGTGAAGTTGTATACAATAGGGGGGAAAAAACAATCAGGATCATTTTAGCAGCATTATAGGTCCCCAAGCAAAGCAGTGCGCTGGGGCTTACAATATTTATTTATTAACACCAAGCTACAGCATATTGAATTCATTTTGAGCAACTAAATGTGTAGGATCCTAATGAGTTCATGCTTTAAGATGGCACTGGGTAGAATACACACACACAAAACTAAGTTAGGTTTTGACCATTATTGGCTTATGCCTAACTTAATAGCACCTTTGGAGGTGGTTTTTTAAGTTATGTTTTAGGACATCATAGTCCACTCAAATAGGGAGCTGTTTGCCAAGATGTAGCCAGGTGCCATGTTAGTGGTTTGTTTGGTATTTCTTGGAGGAATTTGTGCAGGTACTGTTTGAAATGTTATGAGATCCTTTACCTTATTTACTTATTTTGATGTGCTACATAAGGCAGGGCCAACTGAGGTACAAAAAGTTGTGTTATAGTATTGTTATATGATGTGAGCTTGATTTTTGGAGAAAGCATATCTCTGAGGCTAAGCCTTGGACAATTGTGAATTTCATACAGGCATAGTTTGGACAGCGTCTGAAATATTTTTCACATTGAGTAAAAAATATAGTGCTTACAGTGGCATTGGAAAGAAGAAAGTTTGAGATTTTCAAGGTGATCTCCATAGGGATACCAATTATTATTCTTGTGATGGCTCTCTTGGGTTCTTCAATTCTTACAATGTTTTGTGTATAGAAACTATTGTGGGTGGTAATATTCATGGTGAGATCTGACAAATGTAGAGAAGATATCAGGAACTCGTTACTGGAAATTTCTAAGCATCTACAAACATATTTTGTAGGCCATACTGATTTTATTGTTGATGTGTGCACTCCTACTTAGATTGTTGTCCGTACTTAATCTGAAGTCTCTACATCTTATTTAATACTAAAGTTCTTCCCTTGAAGAGAGAGAATGTTGCAGTTTAAGTATATACTCTTTTTCAAAGTAGATGAACTTGAATCTTTCCTCATTTAGCTGCACAGTATTATTTTTTTTGTTTTTTGATCCATTGAATCTCAATGTACTGCTCAGGTTGAAAATATGAGTGTATGCACACACATACGTCCCTTTAAAAATAATTTTCTGCAAGTAAATAACTATATATGAAACTGAGCATTTGTATCTCTTGGATTCTCAATGGGTGCTTCTTAGTAAATATATCTCAGTATCACAGTATTGATCAGGCGTAGGAGTGGCTGTGTGGTAAGTAGCTTGCTTACGAACCACATGGTTCTGGGTTTAGTCCCACTGGGTGTCTTCTACTATAGCCTCCGGCCAACCAAAGCTTTGTGAGTGAATTTGGTAGACAGAAACTGAAAGAAGCCCGTCGCATATATGTATGTATGTATGTGTGTGTGTATATGTTTGTGTGTCTGTGTTTGTCCCCTCAACATCGCTTGACAACCAGTGCTGGTGTATTTACATCCCCATAACTTAACAGTTTGGCAAAAAAGGCTGACAGAAAAAGTACTGGGCTTACAAAGAATAAGTCCTGGGTTCGATTTGCTTTGGTGGTGCTCCAGCATGGCTACAGTCAAATGACTGAAACAAGTAAAAGAGTAAAAGAGTAAAAGAGACCACCAATGGTCGCAATGCATTTCCAATTTTGTCTTGATTTTATTATTATTGTTGTTATATTGCATCTTCAAAGCTAAAACTATATATATGTGTGTATATATGCATACACACACAAGTGCACCTTTGATGCAAGTCTGACGAGGTGCTACTCTATTGTCTAAAATTGCACATATGTAAATTTTTACTTCGAATATTGTGTAATCTGGCATTGCAAACAGAGTTGGTACAGAAACAATTGTAATGAATCATTAAAGACTCCAATGTCTTATTATTTGCATTTCACACACACACACACGTGGTTAGGGCAGCGGACTCGCGGTCGCAGGATCGCGGTTTCGATTCTCAGACTGGGCGTTGTGTGTGTTTATTGAGCGAAAACACCTAAAAGCTCTACGAGGCTCCGGCAGGGGGTGGTGATCCCTGCTGTACTCTTTCACCACAATGGCGGTGCCCCAGCATGGCCACAGCTCAAGAGCTGAAACTGGAAAAACAAAAAACAAACAAAAACAAAGTATCTTATTTAATGTAAGGTCAGCTGAGTGAGTGCACATTGGTCAGTGTACCCTAACCCGCAAAAAAGGTCTACTAAAGGCAGAAGTTAGAAGTAGTAGGGGTGGCTAAAGAAGGGGATACTTTAGGAATATTCTCATTTATCAGATAAGTTTCTTTTCTTGTCTCCGTGTGGATCAGAAGGAGATGAGTTGGGGTTGATAGTAATATAGATTGTGTGTAGAGAGAGAGGGGGGCGGGCAGACAGACAGACAGATTGTAAATGACATTGAGGAGGATTTAAAATAAGGCAGAATAGCAAGAGGGAAGAAAAGATATGCTTGAGTAGCCAAAAGGCAGGGGCTCTGAACAGCCCCCACCTCTGTCAAGGTGGATACATACTTGGTTCAACAAAACCACATTTCAGAACCCTTAAATCCTTCTGGACCCCTGTTGCTTTCATGCTGTTGTGTTGTTGTTCACTCTTATATTTTCTCCAGGAGACTAGACAAGCTATAAGTGCATGTATGTATAAAAGTGTCTATATTTGGTATATATTGAGAGTGTTGTTGTTTGTGGCCCCAAGTCAACCTTGAGCCAAGCATTCCAAACATAACAATCCCATCTTTTCCTTTTTTTTTTGCCTTTTCTTTTTAATGAATATTTTCCTAATCTGATATATGCTTCCTTTTAAGATGGTTAGGGTGTGATTTGAAGGAGGTTTAGCTGCAATATCTAGCAGGGCAAGCAATTATCTAGAATCTCCTTTGTTGGTTCTTGTGTGTATGTATGTGTTATATAGAGATATCCTGTACTTGTGTAAACTATATGTTTTGTTGTAGGGACAGTCATTATGCCAATAATAAACATATGCACTGGTTCTCTTTTATTATTATTATTATTATTAAAGTGGTGAGCTGGAAGAATCATTAGCAATGCTAGACAAAATGCTAAGCAGCATTTCATCTGTCTTTATGTTCTAAGTTCAAATTCCAACAAGGTTCACTTTGCCTTTCATCCTTTCAGGGTCAATAAAATAAGTACCAGTGAAGTGAGTGCAAGACAAAACCCACTAGGAAAAAAAAAAACCCCCAAAAAAACCCATCTAGGACAAAAAAAAATGCAATTTTGAAACCATAAATTTTATTATTATTTGTAGTTTATGAACATTCCACTGAGATTTAAAATATTACATTAATTATTTAATAACTCCAATCATAAAAATGAGCATAATAAAGCAAACACGGAGGGTCATTTAAAGTTCATTTTACTACAACCTGATGCTATGTCCTATGCCATTCAGAAATTCCTCCATGGTTTTCCTTTAATTCACATAGTCCACAGAGTGGGGTTTTGGCTGGACCCCTGTGAAACTCTGGGGTTGATGTAATCGATTAGCCCCCTCCCCCAAAATTTCAGGCCTAGTGCCTATAGTAGAAATGACTACTATCATTATTATTATTATTATTACTATTGAAGGCATATGGCTCAGTGGTTAGAGTGTCGAGCTTACAATCCATGAAGTTGTGAGTTCAATTCTCGAACCGGGTTGTGTGCTGTGTTCATGAGCAAGACACTTTATTTCACGTTGCTCCAGTTAACTCAGCTGTAGAAATGAGTCGCGACATCACTGGTGCCAAGCTGTATCAGCCTTTGCCTTTCCTTTGAATAACATTAGTGGTGTGGAGAGGGAAGGCTGGTATGCATGGGTGACTGCTGGTCTTCCATAAACAACCTTGCCCGGACTTGTGCCTCGGAGGGTAACTTTCTAGGTGCAATCCCATGGTCATTCATGACCGAAGGGTGTTTCCCCTATATTATTATTATTATTATTATTATTATTATTATTATTATTAAGATGATGATGAGCTGGCAGAGTTGTTAGCACACTGGGTGAAATGCGCAACAGTATTTCATTGTAAGTACCAGTTGGACACTCATCCCCTTCCCCAAAATTGCTGCCCTTGAAGCAAAATTTGAAGCCATTATTATTATTATTATTAAGATGATGAGCTAGCAGAGTTGTTAGTAAGCCAGGTAAAGTGCTTAGCAGTATTTTGTCTGCCTTGACGTTCTGAGTTCAATTTTTGTTGAGGTTGACTTTACCCTTCATCCTTTCAGGGTCAATAAAATAAGCACCAGCTTCCCACTGGGGTTGATGTAATTGACTAGCCCCCTCCCCTAAAATTTCAGGCCTCGTGCCTACAGTAGAAAGGATTATTATTATTGTTTTTTCAAGGCTTGTCCTCAAGTGTGTTTATTGAAAGGTGCGTGAAAGTTGCAAAAATGGCAAGAGTGAGTGGTACTTCCCTAAGTGTAGACCTGTGAGTCAGAGAGAAGGAATTGGAGAGGGCACTTGCTCTTGGAAATCTTGGACTTTGGGGTTCCCCAATTATCCTTAGAGGTCATCCTCTATCAGGAGGGCTACATCTCTAACATCTTCCTCCATGTTTTAAAACCTTTATATACTATGTATATTTCCATTCCTTTTCATTGTATACATGTATACTTACATTTTTTAATTACTTAATTATTTTATCATTTCATTATATGTAAACACCCACTCTGTCCCCTCATCCTTTGCCCTTGTGGCAAATAAATAAAATCATTATTATTATTATTACTGAGTGAGAGCAGTGCATGCCATCAAAGTGACACTGGGGTAAAATATACGAAGCCCAGTATACCCATCATGACTACCCATCTGATAAGGGTACACTAGACACATGCATCACAGCCATATGTGCGTGACATGGGGATCTCCATATCAAGATAAACAGCTTATGACCTTGCAGTTGGGGCCCAGTTAGAATTTTCTTCTGGTCGAGTAACCCCTCCTGCTCAAAAGGTCCCTGAAAAAGGGTTGTTTAAGGATGTTGAATGAAACACTCATGTTTCCAGAGGTGAATTATTCAAACCCCGAAAGAATCCCTCTCAACACATGGCTATGATGCTCCCTCACTACTTCTGCTCGTGATCAGAGATGCACATATCGTCAGCCACTAAGGGACATGCTCAACTGGTTACGGTCAAACAACTGACAAGCAAATCTGTGGTATTGAGCAGAATATTTGCTGTAGCCCATCTTTTATACCAAGACAAAACAATGTACATGATAACACTTCCAATCAGTTAAGATCAGAAGCCATGAGAGCCACTACCTGGTGCTGCATGTTGTTGTTGTTGTTGTTTGATTGCTTGCTTGCTTCATTGATTGATTGATTGATTAATCCAATGATTAATCAAAATCCTGTTTCAACACATGAGCTCACATCAATACAAAAATGAAGTCTATATGTATGAATATAGTGTGTGTAAGTGTGTATGAAACATATATGTATAAATGGGAGAGTAACTTAGCTGAAGGAGACATTTTAACATTGTTTTTTAAAAAGTACTTCAGACACCACCTCCAACCAAACTGGTTGTTTTCTACAGGATGCCTTTGTTCAGGGTCAGGAGCCCCACCATTATTATTGTGACCACCACATCAAGTGTCATCAACATCCTTAGTATCATTCCTTTCCTTTTACTTCTCCCCCTTCCATCCTTATTCTGGCCATCAACTAACTTTCCAAATGTCAGCATCATCAGACCTACCCCTTTCACTGACCACCTCTCTTTATTTTGATGCTCTACAGAAACCCCCACAAACACCACCACCACCACCACCACCAAGCCACAGCCACCAGCACTGATACCACCATTAAACCATCACTATCCCAACCACACCATCAGAACTTAATTATTCTATTGCTATCAGATGTTACTCTAAGCATGGCTTAAGCTATGATGGCTAAAACAAACTAAAAACTGTAGCAACAACCACTGCCACTTCTGCAATAACTATTTGTAGCCCAGCAATATGTTTGCAAAATTATGTAAGTTACATAAGACACCATATAACTAAATAATAACTCTGTACATATGAAAATGTATTTACCTATTTTAAATATATTTCATCTATGAGCCAGGAATCTGCTCGAAACAGCAACAAAATTCACACCAAATCACACTTATATTATCTTTGGATAATGTAGTCCTAGATACAGAATGACTGAATAAAAAGAGAAAGTGGTTACATTTGGATGGGTTTGGTCACAAGTTCTACAAGATCAGATCTGATCTAGGCTAAGCCATGCCTACACCCCTGTGTCATCATGATCATCATCGTTTAACGTCTGCTTTCCATGCTAGCATGGGTTGGACGAATGACTGAGGGCTGGTGAACCAGATGGCTGCACCAGGTTTCAATCTTGATCTGGCAGAGTTTCTACAGCTGGATGCCCTTCCTAACGCCAATCACTCCAAGAGTGTCGTGGGTGCTTTGCATATATATATGTTTGGCTACTTGTTTCTCTGGAGACTGTCAGAATGATATAGACACTTCTGATGAGAACCCAATAAGGTTCGAAAATCGATTAAGATTGTTCATCATTTTCTGTGGGGAAATGGCTAAAAATTTGCCCTGTTTATAATTATACATATATATATGTATGTGTTTTATATAGGTTATGTGGTTATATAAAGGCTATTTTTATGTATATGGATTCCCTTGTGCCAAGCAGTATCTACCTACCTGGCAACCATCTGAATGTTGTCAAGAAAGATTATAAAAGCTGGCAAAGGAGTTAGCAGTTATGTGTGTGTGCGTGTGGTTTCTATTATATGTAGAATGAGGAATAGATTATCTAAAGATTCCTTGTGGTTTCCATTCATTGGCATTTCTCTACTGTCTGTGTTTACCGTAATTCTGAATAGAAACAACTATTTAGTGTGTATGTGTGCATGCATATGTGTTTAGTTGTGTTCAGGTGAGTGTATGTTATGTAAAAAAGAGAACATGTGTGATTGTGGCTGGCTGTATTCATATGGCATAACTACTGCCAGCCACCAACATCATAAGTATCATCTTCATCATTTTTACATCTGCTTTTCCATTAAGGCATTGTAAGATGATTCATCACAGGTCAGTTCTTATTTGAAGTTACTGCCTTCCTAGATGAGTCAGGGATCATGTCTCACATTTTAGGGCTTGACATGGTTTCTACAGTTAGGGGCCCTTCCAATCATTAACTTTCTCATAGGAGGAAAACTAACACTACACAGTTTCTTCATTTGCTAAAAACAGTAACTGAATATCTTTCAAGTCATACTCCACTAACTCAAAAACAAGACACACTGGATTATATAGCCCTAAATAGGCAAGATGGTCACAGCTGGAAGAAGGATCTTCATCCAAGTATATATATCAGGGCTAGCTGGGGAGTAGACAACAACCTTTAGTCCTGTTAATTATAATTCACTTACTATAGTTTCCCACTAAGATGTTACAGTATCTATTCATTTCTTGTGTCAGCATCTCTCATAAAACAGTGACACTTTAACCCATTTGATGCCAAACCACCTGAGGTTGCCTCTACTTCTGGAATATAAACTTCCTGTTTTAAAAATCTTCCATCAAAATTTCATGTAGATTTTGTTCTAGACCAAGTTAATTTACTAAATCCAACATTATTTTCAAAATTAATTAAATCATAGACAGCATACTTCAAGAGAAATATAGTAATAAAGGTGTTAAACAACTGTTTCATTGAAGGGCTTGCTAAAGAACAAATTGCCAGGAAGTATATACTTGTACCTAAGAGAACTTCTACAAAGTTGCTTGACATGCTAGAAATAGCAAAGCTTCCTCAAATCACATCATACTTTCTTAAAGAACGAAAAAATACATGTCCAACCTGACCTTAAATTAATGGGATGCTCATAGCTGGAATGCTTTGACCATTGGTCTGTTGGATCAGAGATGGCTTGGAGCTATAACAACAGCAACATGCACTCATTGCGACAATATAGACAGTAATTCCAAGTGCAGATGGTCAAGTAAAGTTCAACTGCAAACTACATCATTCTCTTTGGCTCTATCAAACTATATATACAATAACTAGCAGAGATACCCGGAGTTGCTTGGCATTGAAATGGCATACTTTTTTATTATCTTTTACTTGTTTCAAACATTTGACTGTGGCATTACTGAATTGACCCCAAGTACTCATTCTATCAGTCTCTTTTGTGAAGTTGTTAATTTATGGGGATGTAAACATACCAACATCTGTTGTCAAGCAATAGAGGAAAATGGCCACACTTCCATTTCTCCTGCAGCATTGAGAAGCACCTTGCTATCACCAAGTGTCAAAATATCCTGTGCAAACTTTGCAGACATTTGGTCACCGTGTGGTTGAGCTTGCAACAGCTGACAAAGTAAAGTATTGATTTTTTCCAGCTGTGTCACATTTTTTCACTGGCTCAAGCCAAATCCTAGGTGAATTGAGAGTAGTGTATTTATGTGGGAGGAGCAGAATTTTGAGGAAAAAATTATAAGGAAAATCATCCTAAGTCAAAGAGAGCACTCATGTCAAATTTGGTGAAATTCGGTTGAAAATTGTAGGAGTAGAAGTGATTCACACGTCACACATACAAACAGACAACTTGCCTTTTAATATATAAGATAGACATACAATAAGTACTATTATACTTATAAGTATTACTTGCTGTTGTTATTGATGATGATAATGATGATGTTTAGCCCACATCTATGATCAAAGACATTCCAATTGTAACCATCACATTGTTTTGTTTATCAATGTCCACTTGCAATTTAAATGAGATTTGGTAACTATTTCTAGAGGGTTTGAACACCACATTGAGGCTCTTTGTGTGTTTTTACAACAGCAACAACAACCTAAAGGAATTATAATAAAATCATGACAAAAATTCAAAAAGGGCAAAAGACAAAACCAGATATATAAATGACAAACCTTCATTAAAAAGTTGATCTCCTTTCTTTGTATTTCTTTCTTCTTCACTCATGATGAGATATTCATGGAATTCTTTGAAACCAATACTTTGGAATATACCCAAAGTATAATCCAGTTCTCTGCAAATGGATAACCAGAAATAAGATATTACCTACATTATCAAGTTTATGCTTTAACAATTGTTTACATATGGGATGGGATTGAAAGCTACACCAGTCATCAAACTGGACATTGCTGCATTGTACCACATATCCCACCCTCTATGTTGTGGAATAAGGATTCAACAAGATAACAGCTTAGCAATCAAAAGGCCCACAACTTTTCAACACCTTGCCACGAGTCCTCAGAGATGGGGTCTGGACAAGACCATAGAGGAATTTCTGCATGGTGTAGGGTATGAATCTCAACACTTAATGAGGATGTCAATAATGTGTTCATTTAAATTTTTCAAAGATATGGTTTGATGTTCTTTTTATTATGCTCATTTTTGTGATTGGGGTTATTATATGATGAATGTAATATTTTATATCTAAGAGAAGGGTTCTTAAGCTATAAAAATACTAATAAAAATTATGATTTCAAAATTGCCTTTTTTTTTTGTTTTGCTTTTTGTCCTAAAGGTTTTTTTTCTAAGGGGTTTTGTGCTATACTCCTTAGAGATCTACTAGGAGTGGATGTACTTAAGGAACAATTAGACAAATTTTTATTTGATATACTAGATGAACTCACACCATAGCAAGAAATGCAAAGAAGGGCAACTCTGTCCTACTCACTACTACACCATAATTCCAGAGAATGAGTCTAAAATAAACAAGCATTAATCCTTATGGCAGTGCTCCAGCATGGCCACAGACTCTGACTGAAAATGGTATTAGAAAAATAGAATAACATGTGTTAGTGTATTCATGTGTGATTATATGTAAATTCGAAGTATTGTATATATTTATATGCATACATATGGGTATACATACACATGTATGTATATGTACACATCTTCAGCATCAATGTTTTAAATGTGGTGTCTGTTAGAATGTATGTGTTTTTGTGTTTTGACTGAACTCACATGATGCCATTATAAGAAAGAAACTAAGATAGGAATTGTCAGATGCTGGTAAGTAACATTAGGTAATGTTATTTCTCCATGGTTGATCATGTTTTCACAGATGATTGAATACAAATGACACTGCCTGTAAGAAGGTGATACTCTTTTACAACTGTCACATAGTGGTAAGAAAAAAGATACAGAATGCACATGCACACACACACATGACGGGCTTCTTTCAGCTTCTGTCTACCAGATCTACTATCTAAGAATATATTATGTAAAATGTCCTTTTATAGGGCAACCACATAAAATTCAAGAGAAATTTGGTTGCTATTACAAATAAGTTGAGTGGCCCATGTAGAGCCTCTTTTTATGTATATACATATATATATATAATGTTGGAATGTACTGTAAAACAGAAAAATTGACATTACTGTTATATAAAATCATGTTCCACTAAGTGGTACATAGGTTCTATTACGGATTATTTGGTGTTTTAGGCAGACTAGGTCCACAGAGGAGGGAGTGAAGAGATGTTTAGGGACTAACATGCTTTTAGCAACAAAGGATTTCTTTGTACATAATTAAAAAAAGAGAGAAGTTTATCTATATCTATACAGATGTGTAGATAGCAAATTTGTAGTCATTAAAATTCAGGACAAGGTGCCTTTTGGTAATTTTTCTGGCTTTCTGTGCTCTGAGTACAAATTCGAGTAAGATCAACTCTGCTCTTCATCCTTTTTGGATTAATTAAGTACCAGCTTGGGGTAGTGGGTGAAAGCACATGGCCTAGTGATTAGAGCGTTGCACTTGCGATCTTAAGATTCTAAAATCAGACAATGTGTTGTGCTTTTGAGCAAAATGCTTTGTTTCACATTCTTCTAGTCCACTCAGTTATAAATTAGTTCCAGCAAATAGCTGGGAAGTTAACCCTGTGACAAACTGATCCCCCTCACTGATGTGCAGTCCGTCCCGCCTACTGTTTTGACTGACTGGTATTTGATCAAAAGTCCATTTCCAGATCATCACCTCCCCAGCCAGGTTTCATCATTCCTTTCCAGCCATATTCAATGGCTGGCCCTCTCACAGTTGCTTGGATCTTCCTCAAAATGGCATTTGCTTGCCGATGTTGAACACCAATCGATAACAGCCATCGTTTCAGACTGGTCTCCATAAAACCCTTACATCTATCTAACTTCTAATGTGAATAAATACATGTTACATTTGACAGAATAGTCTGAATGCTAAACGATTAAAGACAAGCCATTCTCTGCCTGACTAAGTAGTAAAACAAATATGAAGAGGTATGTGTAATCTTTCTGATGCATTTGCAAGAAATTTTGAGTGAGTTGAGAAACACTGTTTGATACAGAGGCAGACTGGAAAAGAGACATTGTATTGGGAATGAACATCTGCAAGTGGATGGTTTATGTTGGGTAAGATGTACTACACAACTGTGTAGCTTGTATTAGTATGGAAAATAAGGGATTATTGTTGATGTTGTTGATGTTATTCAAATGCTGCTGTAGTTGAATTTGCCTTTCATCTTTCCAGGGTCAATAAAATGAATACCAGTTCAGCCTTAGGGTAAATGTAATTAGTTAACTTCCTCCCACAAAATTTCAGATTTTGTGCATATAATAGAATTATTATTTTTAGTAGTAGTAGTAGTAGCAGTAGCAACAGCAGTAGCAGCAGCAACAGTTATTAAAAGAGTATTTCAATGACCATTTATGTTTTTCTTTTTCTTCCTTTCCAGTTGTTATCCATGTCTCAAAAAAACCGCCAGAAGAATGGAGGAGCTGAAGAGATGGAGCAGACAAATCCAGTAGAATGGACACTGTAAATCACACAGACTAGCATAGGTCCAAATAAGTCCTGGTCCAGCCAGTAAACCAATGGGCAATGACATTCCAGCTGTAATCACCCTATCTTTTATTCAGAAGTAATAAACACATCTAAAACCACATTATCCAATGCGTCCTTTTATTTTTTTTTAAAGCTTGTAGAATGTGAGTGGAAGGAAATTGGCTGCTATTTCCAGTAGACAGCTATATAGAAGCCTATGGTAGCTGTGGTTGGGTTTCTTTTGTCAGTTGCCCTGCTGATAATACCTTTTGAAGCAAAAACATGTGTCCACAACTGTCCTCTTATTTCCAAAAAAAATCTATCCTTTTCCATAAAGACATGTCAAATTTAGATAATTCCTAAGTCTTGAAGATACCTCCTCTTCTCATACAGAGCTGGCCTTAATTGCTATTTGGAAATTATGACACATCCTCTAGAGGTGAAGATTGTTTTAATGAATTAGGAACTTGTGTTGTATAGGATTTGATATACCTGTATTCGCCTATATACATGTTTTTTTTTGTTTTGTTGTTGTTTTTTTGCGGGGAGGCACAGGTATAGTTGAGTACTTAAGAAGTTTGCTTCTCAATGACATGGTTTTGGGTTCAATTCCAGTCTGGCACCTTCTACTCTGAGCAAACCAAAGCTTTGTGAGGGGACATGGTGGATGGAAACTAGAAACTGAAAGAAACCTATTGTATATATAAACAACAGCCTCCTGACAGTGTTGTTTGCTTGAAGTTTACCATGAAACATGTCCAAGCTTCTTGACATGTTCTGATATGTTGAGTGATTTTTGTAAACATTAAGCTCATTAAATTAGTGTTATGTTTGATAGACAGTAAGGTCATTATGTCACTTGGAAATAAAGAAAGTTGGCAACAGAAAGGGCAACTGGCTGTAAAAAAAAACCTCTGCAGCAATGTACTCTCTTCTGAGTGTAGAAAAGGAGACATTAAATCAATAATGATGATGATGATGACGATGACATCATTTGTTTTTTAATGCTAACTTGGGATAGACAGATATATTATTGAGGCATTGTAAAACAATACTGGATGCCCTTCCTGTCACTAACTCTTACTTATTTTTCAAGGGACCTCTTATTGTATATGTCTTCAAAGACACCACACCAGTGAATGATTTGTTGATAGGGAAAACAATGATGTTATCACTTATAGCTCAGAGATTTTGGAGAAACACACACACATAGTAGGCTTCTTTCAGTTCTTGTTTGCTAAATCAACAAGGCCTTAGTTGTGGTAGAAGACAACTTGCCCAAGGTACCACACAGTGGGACTGAACCTTAAGACATATGTTAGTTAGTTAGTATGACTGGGAAGTGAGCTTCTTTGCTACTCTGCCATACCTACATCTTGTATAGCAGGAAATTCATTAATTATTAACTACCATTATTAAAATAATTATAATCACAGAAATTTGTTAGCTTTTCAGTGTTAATGTAACTTACAGAGTGTTTATTGTTTTGTTAGAGATTATAAAGAGACATAAAGCTGGTTTGTTAAACTCTCTCACATACACACACATAAAGAGCAGTTCCAGATGGTGAACTTTGAGCCAACAGAGAGCTAGATGAGGTACCTAATATTTCTGACGTAGATTTATTATGTATTTGTCAAAAGTAATGAATTTACAATCCACTTAAGAATAAATTGGATATTTATATTTCAAAGAGAGCAGAAGTGATGCTATAATTTCTCATTAGGCAGAATTGAAACATGAACTACTGGTATTGTTTTCTACTTGATATTGCTTTATTTTCTTTGTTATGACTCTGTCATATGTAAGGGTTCATATATGAGTCACAAAACCCAGTTGGAGCATAGCTTCATTGAACATTTACAATTCTATTCTTATTTCTTTATTGCTCACACGGGGCTAAACATAGAGGGGACAAACAAGGACAAAGGGATTAAGTTGATTACATCGACCCCAGTGCATAACTGGTACTTAATTTATTGACCCTGAAAGGATGAAAGGCAAAGTCGATCTCGGCGGAATTTGAACTCAGAATGTAATGACAGACGAAATACCACTAAGCATTTCGCCCGGCGTGCTAACGTTTCTGCCAGCTCACCGCTCTACAACTCTATTCTATAATGCTATATACACTGGCACCAGTGTATATAGCTACATGCACTGATACCAACTATTGTTGCAGGCTGATCCTTTAGCATTTAAACCAGCCATATCCAGCCTAAATATTCTACCTGTTTGATGTTAAAATTGATCATATCTGGCCTCTCACACCTACTCAACAATGTCATTCTAAAAATAAATTTCTATCTTTTTTTTTTGTCACTCTCTATGGAACATAGACATTAAATGATGATATATATAAAGACAGAGAGAGAGAGAGAGAGAGAGAGAGGAAAAATGACAACATCATCAGTTTCACATGTTTACCATGCTTACGTAAGTTGGGCCACTTTTCTCCAACACAGTATCTCACTGCTTATTGTGTTTGTTGTCTCTTTGTAGGTGTCACCACATCTACCCATGTACTCCTTGTCAGTCTTTCTCTTTCACAAGTTCCCTCTACTTAAAATGTCTGGGATTTCTTCATCCAGCTTTCATCATTTATATATCTTACTTCTCAGTATGAGTGCAGTCTCCTTTCATGTATATATTTTCTAACATAGAATTTATATAGCAATACTGAGAATGTTTCACTAAGACTTCATATTTCATATATTCAGCCTATTTAATCAAATACTCTGTGGCTGTATGATAAGAAACCTTCTCCTCAATCACATGGTCCCAGGTTCAGTCCCACTGCATGGCACCTTGAGCAAAGTGTTTTCTACTTGTAGCCTCAAGCCAACCAAAGCCTTGTGTGTGGATTTGGTAGATAGAAACTGAAAGAAGCCTGTTGAATATATATATGTGTGTATGTCTTTGTGTTTGTGTGTGTCCCACCACTGCTTGACAACCAGTGTTGGCATTTATTCCCCTGTCATTTAACAGTTCAACAAATGAGACTGATAGAAGGACCCAGCTTTTAAAAAAATAAGCCCTGGGGGTAATTTATTCAGCTAATACCCTTCAGGGTGGTGCCCCAGCATTGCTGCAGTCAAAAGTAAATGAAAAGATAAAAGCTATACTTAGGGCTTCATCATATATTGTATACCTCAGAATATTGCATTGAAATGTATACAGGCACAGGCATGGCTGTGGAGGCGCAAGCATAGCTTTGTTAAGGATTTAGCGTCCCAATCATATGTTTTTAGGTTCAGTCCCACTGCATGAAAGCCTATTGTGTGTAATGTTTGTCCCACACCATGCTTGATAGCTGATATTGGTTTGTTTACATCCCTTAGCAGTTTGGTGAAAAAGACCAGTTGAATAAGTACCAAACTTAAAAATAAGTACTGGGGTCAATTTATTTAAGTAAACCCTTCAAGGCAGTGCTCCAGCATGACCACAGTCCAATGAGTGAAACAGGTAAAAGATACTCAGGTTTTCCTAAAATACTTTATATACTTCAATATTTTATTACTGTGTGCATATTCAACATATTTTATTAAATACTTTATGTACTCTCAGAACCTTTTTAAATACTATGCACACACACACACACACACACAATGTTTAAGGATACTTCATATATCTTTCTTTCACTTGTTTGAGTCATTAGACTGTGGCACCACCTTGAATTTTTAGTTGAATGTATTGACTCGTGTACTTACTTAAAAAAAAAATTTTGCCCAGAATATTTTATTAAATACTATTATGTTTATGTAGAAAGGTTCATTATAAAATGATGAAGATGGAGAAGGTGATTGGTCTTGTTGACATTCGTGACACTACCTGTGTACTTTAGACAACAATATCATTAGCCCCAGTTCATCATTATCACATGTTCTTTAAAGATCCTAATATTCGTGGAAAGCAGGGCAGAGAAGGAAAAAGAAAAAGAAGTGATAAGACAATATTTCTCATGAACTTATTAGTTGAGAAAAAAAGGGCCCTATAAAATAGGGGCAGTAGTTCAGGTTATTTAGAGATCCCAGGTACTGAAGTGACAAAGTAAATCCTGCCACGGGGCATAACTAAATGTACCACTTATATCATTTCAATCATGTCTCCCTAACCCCTCCACATATGCTGCCCCACTTCACCCCTCACTTCTGTCTGCTGACTATTTTCTTGTTTTTTTTAATTGACCTACTAAATATTTCACCCTGATTGATATAGTAAATTGCTAAGAAGCCCCATATTTCTTCCTCACTTTCCCCTCTTTTACCTCTGTTCTTAAAGCCAGTGAAGTAGGAGAGAAATGGCTGCAAGGAATGTTTGGAAGATTATTTAGGAAATAAGGTTATGAGATGAGAATTTTCATACAGGGCTTTTTCTTTTTCTGCTCCCACCATCTTAATTTTAATCCTTAACCTAAAACAAATATGTATTAATCAGTGTGATAGTAAGATCTTGAGTTTAAATCACATACAATGACTGTGGTGATCATGTGCATCTAACTGAGCTAAGTTATTCTGTGCACCTCAATCTCACATCTGTGATAAGAAAGTATATCATCTGTGCTAGTTGGCCAAGAAAGAAATTGCAAAACACCTCATCTGACATCTATGATAGGAAAGTCTATGGAAGAAAACCAAAGTTTTGATAGTGTTTACAATAGGATTTTAATTGGGGTCATGAAAGAGATGGACTTCACAATTGCTAATGTTTACAATGAACATTTGACAGGAGAGGAAAGGTAGTAACCTTCTTAATTATGTTAAATAATGTTTGCAAATTTCGGCACAAAGCCAGCAATTTTAGAGGGAAATGACGAGTCCACTACATTGACAAGTGTTTGACTTGTACTTGTAATATCAACTTTCAGAGGATGAAAGGTGAAGTTGACCTAAAAGGGGTTTGAACTCAAAATATTTAAGTGTTAGAATAAATGCTGCTAAACATTTTTTTCCCAACATGCTAAGAATTTTGTCAGCTTGCCACCTTGATTATGTTAAATAATGATAGTACCTTTAATTAGTGTTAAATTTGCAATTACTGTGACACCATAAATTTTAAACCAATCAATATATAATATAATATTTAATAGTACATGCAGCATTTCACCAGAATATAATTTGCTTATATTGACGTAGTTATGATATACAAAAATTTTCCACGGTTAAACTGACTCAAAATTAATTGAGAGAGAGAGGAGAATCAGATAGATAGATTTGATTTTGGATAAATACCTATATTATTTAAAATCTTCTGTTTGTAGTTTAATTTTATATTACAGTGTTCCCTCTCAGTGTGAAGGTGCGTGGCTTAGTGGTTAGGGGCATTTGGCTCATGATCGTAAGGTCGTGAGTTCAATTCCCGGCAGCGCATTGTGTCCTTGAGCAAGACACTTTATTTCACGTTGCTCCAGTCCACTCAGCTGGCAAAAATGAGTAGTACCTGTATTTCAAAGGGCCGGACTTGACACACACTGTGTCATGCTGAATCTTCCCGAGAACTACATTAAGGGTACACGAGTCTGTGGAGTGCTCAGCCACTTGCACGTTAATTTCATGAGCAAGCTGTTCCGTTGATCGTATCACCTGGGACCCTCGTTGTCGGAACTGACGGAGTGCTCCTCCTCCCACAGTGTTCCCTCTTTATAGGGCGGTTGATGGAGGGGGGGTCTAAGAAAATCAACTATATCCTGTTTGGGGGTGCGGCAGGTGATAATAGAAGAAAATGAGATATTTGGTTTGATTAGTAAAGTGCACGAACAGAAAAAATAAACATATTCAATCAAGTTTAACATTTATTATTACAAAATATCAAGCACTTACAACAACTTAAAAAAAATATTTACATTGTTTACTTCCTATTGACTATAAAATAAGAATTTTCAATAAATACTTATGAAATGCTTTTACATTGCATTTTTGATGTCATGCCACCTAGTGAATGATTTGAAAGCCCTTAAAAGTATGTTTAATATCAATTTGTTTCACTCATTCAAACCCTTTGATTGGCTGAAGCTTCTCCAAACAATCCAATCAAATCATGGAAAACAAGCTGTCAAAAGCACTCACCAGTCAAAAAGGTGTTGTTTTCATTACAAAATCAACGAAACCTATAATTGGCACCCAATTACATGGTAACCAATTGCAATATTTTCAAGCTGTTGGTTAAGGTATGTATTTTATTGAAATTCGCTGAAATTCTGCTTTTGATCAAGATTTTTGCAAGTTGTGAGCGATAATGATGGAAATTCTGCTTCAAGTTATTTGGGGTCCATCAAACCACCCGCATTATATGTGGAGACACGGTATAGTGAGACGCCTTTTAAAGAGGGAGCACTGTATATTCTTACTCTAACATTATTTTATTAACCAATCAAATCATTTATTCTACATTCTTCCTAAAACAAGAAAATAAATAAACAGGAAGTTATAATCTATATACACATATTAATCTTACCCTTAATTTACAGATACTTACATGAGAACTAATGGATATTTTTATGAAGTTAAAATATACAGCTACTGAACACACAAGTAATTATGAACCAGATGATGACAATGTAATGAAATCAAAAGAATTTGTACAAAGGTGCAGGAGTGGCTGTGTGGTAAGTAGCTTGCTAACCAACCACATGGCATCTTGGGTAAGTGTCTTCTGCTATAGCCCCGGGCCGACCAAAGCCATGTGAGTGGATTTGGTAGACGGATAATGAAAGAAGCCTGTCGTATATATGTATATATGTATGTGTGTGATGTTTGTGTGTCTGCGTTTGTCCCTCTAGCATTGCTTGACAACCAATGCTGGTGTGTTTACGTCACCGTCACTTAGCGGTTCGACAAAAGAGACCGATAGAATAAGTACTGGGCTTACAAAGAATAAGTCCCAGGGTCGATTTGCACGACTAAAGGCGGTGCTCCAGCATGGCCACAGTCAAATGACGGAAACAAGTAAAAGAGTAAAGACTAATCTAAGCCTTCATGTATATATATGTGTATGTACATATATATCTATACATATTTTCTTTAAATTGTTTCAGCTTTAAAGCTGCAGTCATGCTGGGGCACAATATTTCTTTTATATGTGTCAGCCCAAAGACTGTGGCCATGTTGACATTAAAATAAAGATAGAGAACTATACATATATGCAGTTTTTTTTTTTATTACAGTCTTTTAGCTATCTCTCTCTCTCTCTCTCTCTCTCTCTCTCTCTCTCTCTCTCTCTCTCTCTTTTTCTGTCTTCCCACTCTCTCTGTATATATCATCTATTCACATTGTTTAAATTGATAATGCATTATCACATTATCACATAGCTTTGAGATCCTGGTGATGTGATCGTTTATTTTTATATTGTAGGGAAGGTGTGAGAGACCAGACTTGGCCAGTTTGAAGATAAAACGGGTCAAATATTTGGGTTGATTATGGCCTGTTTAAATGCTAAAAGGTTAATGATCTCAACATCTCTGTGAAGGACAGCTTCCTGTTCTACAATTCCAAGCAAAACTGATTGATGAAAATGAATCATCATCATCATCGTTTAACGTCCGCTTTCCATGCTAGCATGGGTTGGATGATTTGACTGAGGACTGGCGAACCAGATGGCTGCACCAGGCTTCAATCTGATCTGGCAGAGTTTCTACAGCTGGATACCCTTCCTAATGCCAACCACTCTGAGAGTGTAGTGGGTGCTTTTATGTGCCACTGGCACGAGGGCCAGTCTGACGGTACTGGTAAAGACCACGCTCAAATGGTGTTTTTTACGTGCTACCTGCACAGGAGTCAGTCCAGTGGCACTGGCAACGACCTCGCTTGACTGCTTTATTCACGTGCCAGTAAGGTGACACTGGTAATGATCATGCTCAAATGGTGCTTTTTACATGCCACTGGCATGGAAGCCAGACAGCTGCTCTGGCAGTGATCCCGCTCGGATGGAGCTGTTAGCGCTCCACTGGTACGGGTGCCAGTCATCGAATTCAGTTACTTGACAAAATATCATTGCAAAACAATCAACAAAGTTGACTAAAGAAGATCCTTGGAAAATGGACAGAGATCTGAAACTTGAAAGAAAGGGCGGTCACAATTGGTATGCCTGTGATCATAGTGTTGCTTGATCAGAGCTGATGTGGGGTTAAACAGCAGCATTAACATCACTCGCAACGATGACGTCAGCAACATTAGTATCATCCTCAACAGCATCCGCAATTCTATCTCAACAGCATCACCATAATAACATGCAGTACACCACCATCTCCGCTATCACCATTATACAGGCACAACATCCTCTATAATCATAACTATTATTATTTCATTGTTTCTTCAGTTCTGCCTTTCTTTACTTCCTCTGAAGTAATCACTTCACGAAAACAATAACAAACAAATAAGCACACCCCTCACCAAAAGAAAAAAAAGAAAAAAGAAACACAAAGAGAGAGGGAGGAAGAGGGAGAAGAAAAACAGTTCCAAGTGAAGTAGAAGTGTGGGATCTAACCCATACCACCTCATATTTATCGCGGTACTTATGGAATTTTGAAAGATTCCCTTAATAGCACTCAAGTGACAATTAAAATAACGTTGGGTTACTTAAAAGTGATTGGCTTTCATAAGCAGATATACAGCTGTGCTAGAACAGATGTCGAAGACATATTTTACATTGAATGCATTTAATAATAATAATAATAATAATAATAATAATAATGATAATGATAATAACAATAATAATCCTTTCTGTTATAGGCACAAAGCCTGAATAATAATAATAATAAAAGCTCCAAATTTTGCCACAAGGGCAGTAATTTGGAGGGAGGAGATGGGTTGATTACATTGACCCCCCCCCCCGTGTTCAACTGGTACTTATTTTATCAATCCTGAAAGGATGAAAGGTAAAGTCGACCTCAGCGGAATCTGAATAATAATAATAATAACAATTCTTTCTATCTAATTTCAGCACAAGGCCAGCAATTTTGAGTGGAGTGGTGTTAGTTAATATCATCAACCTCAGTACCTGATTGGTACTTTTATTTTACCTTGGGCAAGTATCTTCTACTATGGCCTCAGGCCGACCAAAACCTTGTGAGTGGATTTGGTAGATGGAAACTGAAAGAAGCCTGTCGTATATATATGTATATATATATGTGTGTGTGTGTTTGTCCCCACTAACATCGCTTGACAACTGATGGTGATGTGTTTACGTCCCCGTAACTTAGCGGTTCAGCAAAAGAGAATAAGTACTAGGCTTACAAAAGATAAGTCCTGGGGTTGATTTGCTTGACTAAAAGAAAGGCAGTACTTCAGCATAGCCGCAGTCAAATGACTGAAACAAATAAGAGTAACAGTATAAATAGATGTACTTTCTGAAAAAATTTTTGTGTCATTTAATGATTAACATTAGAGAGGTTGTGTTGTCCCTACAAGACAAATTAGACATTCCAAAGCAGTTTCATCTCAAGCACAACTAAAGGAGAGTCTTATTTTCCATGCATTATCTCTGTTAGTTCCTTTCCATACAACTGGATGACAAATAACCACAATGAGAAAGTGGAAAAGTAAAAGGAGAGAACCAGAGATGTAGGGAGAGTGGGGAACAGGAAAGCAAAGAATGGAAGAGAGAAACAGTAAGACAGCTACATGAAGGTTCTTGGTAAGGGGAGGGAATAAAAGCAAAGATTATCATATCACTACCATTTTTATATTTGCTTTCCCTCGGTGACAAATGTTAAAATTTGTATAAAAAGTCAGGTCTGCAATGAAGGTTTATAAAATCTGTACTTGCTCATTTGTTATAAAGATTGACAAAAGATCTATGTTTCAGCAATTAGAGAAACAACATTGTGTAGAAATCAGTTTGACAAGTGTAACAATTGCACATCAATCTTGTAACCCTGTTCATTATGACAATATAGATTGTGGTGGATTACATCTGCTGTTGTTTGGTTCCAGTTTGCCTCTGATGAGCACACACATGATCAAAAACACTCCCTATCTGTGACCATCCCATCTGTTTGGACAGCATTAGGCTTTAATGTCTGTCTTTCCATGCTTGTACGGGTCAGACAAAATTCATTGAGTTAGATATTTTGTGGCTGGATGCTCTCTTGTTGCTAACCTTCACCTGTTTCAGTCTAAATACATTTTCATTGAATTTGATTGCAAATAAACAACCCTGCTTGTGTGACAATGCTGTTTGTTTACAATTAGCACACAATGTCAAAGACAAGGACACACACAAACACTCACATATATATGAGGACCTTTGTTTCAGTTTCTACCAATCAAATTCACTCATCAGACTTTCGTTAGCTATACTAGAAGACACTTGCCTAAGGTGCCTTGCAATGGGTCTAAACTCAAAACCACTTAGTTGTGAAGCAAACTTCTTAAGCACATAGCCATGCCTGCACATAATGATTTAATAAAAATGACTGATTTAATAATAAAAATAATTTAATAATTTAATAAAAATAAGTGGAGTTTGGTTGAGGGCTATAGTTATATCACTCTGTGCATATGTGTGTCTGTGTGTAAGTGTAATTCCATTGTGAAGGCAATGTATAATGGAGACATACACTTCAACAGTAACAGTTCACCACTGGATCATTACTTTCTGCCATGCTATACTGTACATTGTCATATTGTCAAGGATGATGAATGACATCAGAAAAAAAGACTTAGGAAGAAATCTGTGGCAGCAGGCCTACATGTGTCAGTCATTACTTACGCACTAAAACAATTACACACACAGACACACTAATTTATGGCAAAAATACATATTCTAAAACCAATATTAAAAATTACTTTTGAAGGCTCTTATTTACAAACTGCATGACCTTTTTTTTTGTGTAGTTTCTTATTTTGAAAGGTAAATATGGCTGACTCTCAAAACAGACTTATGATAGATCTCGGATGTCTGAAAGCTGATTTAAATGTAGCATATTAAAAATTTTTTTCTGAAATCTTTAGTGAGTAATGTGTAATATTTATTTTCACTGTATTATATGGAGTTTTGGTCTTAATGTCTTGATATATCAGGTGCAATCCCACATATGTAATATTACCAAAACTGCATCACAAAAATTAAGATTCTTTTCCCAAGCCAGAAAATACTTCATTCCTGATCCTGACCAAATGCAGACCCTCTACAAAGTTCAAGTTAAAGTCACATTGCTATGCTACCGTCACTTCTGGAAGTGTACTGCTATTGCACAAATATACTGATCTTTGATCACACCCAAACAAAAGCCATTTGACTAACTGACAATGCTTCACTCACTCACACACAACCTCTGGTCCATAGATGCTAAATTTAAACTCTTTGTCTTTTCTTACATTACTCTGCACCTCTGAATGAGCTAGCTGCATAGTTATTCCTCTCAGAATTAAGTGACAAATACATCACACTCCTCCTATAATCTTAACCCCTTAATGGATTATCCCGAGTTTACTTGTGCATCACAAATGTATCTTTTTAGAACAGATGAGTATACTTGGTCAAAATTAACTTTTAATTTTAGCACTCAAACAAGTTTATTTGTTTTGTGTCATTGTTTATTATGTTTTGTATAAAGCATTTTTGGAAACTTCAGCTTCTGCTATGAAACCGCTGAAATTTAGAATGCAAATAATCACCAAGATTATTGAAAAATATAGGCCCTTATTACCTCCCACAAAACCAGGAAGACCATCATCGATCCCACATCCAACAAGATTTGCACCAGCTGGTCACTTTCCCATGGAAATACCACCAAGTGAGAAGAAAAAGAACTCTACAAGACAGTGTGCAAAATGAGCAGATAAGAGAGACGCTAAAGGAAAGAAGATTCGTAGAGAAAGTAGACATGTGTGATGTCTGCAAGATAACTTTGTGTGTAACTCCTTGTTTTAAAAATTACCATTCTAAACAAACTGTCTATCTCATTTAAAAAAAAATTTTCCTTTGATTTAAAAGCAATACATCTTATAAAAAAATCAAAGATAGTTAAGTTATATGTATTTTTTCAATGTCCGAGTTAACTCATTTAAATCCAAATGAGTAAAAGTACATTTTAATTTCTATAATAAAAAAAAAAGGAAACAAGATAAAAAAAACTTTTTTTGTAATTAACAGTGTATATAATTAAAAAAGGAAATTTTAAAATATGCTCTGAAATGAAATGCCATGTCAAAATAATTGATCCATTAAGGGGTTAATTTCCCACCTTTCATAACATACACAAATCAACAATCCAATTATCTGAAATTCTTCAACCCCATATACTGCTGTCCCAATCATATTCTTCTTGCAAATGTTCAACAAATGTACATACAAATGTTCAAATTAATTAGCAATGAAATCGATCTATACAAAGAGCATGGTCCTTGCTTTTACCTTTCTGGACTAATTTATTTTATTTCTTTACTTGTTTAAGTCACTGGACAGCACTCATGATGGGCATCTTCGTTAAGATGCAACCACTACACTTTGTGGAGTGGTTGGCATTAGAAAAGCATATCCAGCTGTAGAAACCATGTCAGAGTAGACATTGGAGCTTGGACAGTCCCCTGGTTTGTCAGCTTCTGTCAAACTGTCCAACACATGCCAGCATGAAAAATGGATATTAAATTATGATGATGATGGTGTGTGTTTGTATTGCGCATGTGTGCAGGAATCTGTGTTCATATTTAGACCAGTCTAAAACAAATGGTGTTGTATGCTGTATCATTTCATGCTCCATACTTTACCAGCTTAGCAAATATAGATCAACAAAGTTAAGGCACAACTGAAATCAGTGAACTGGAGGAGGGATCAATTCTATTGCCCAAACCCTTGAAGGTGGTATCCTATGTGTGGCTGCAGTCCAATGACTGTGACTAATAAAAGAAACAAAATAGACATATGGGTACATTATAAAGGAAAGAGAGAAAGAGAAAAAAATCTGAAAAGTATGTAGTACATGAGGCTAAACAGCCTAACTTATACAACACTTTTTAATTTTTGTTATTTTCTAATGGCCCAAAACATTTCTGAATAAATTATATTTCATTATGAACAATAACAAAAGAAAACAAACTAATCATCATCTCTTCTTCTCTCTTGTAACATTATTCTGAATGGTGACAGATGTTGATTCTAAGAGAAGGAGTTGAAGGGTACTTGGTAAAAAACAAAAACAATTTCCATTAATGAGGTAGTCAGGTGATTCTAAACACCTGTTACGTACATGATAGATTATAGGTACAAACGTTTTGGTTTTGTTTTTCAACAAAAAGAAACATTTGTAAACATCCTGTTACATTATTAGTGACTTTTCAGCCAGAACTCTTACAAAGGCGATCCCTAATTCTAATTTTTTTTTTGTTTTTAAAAAAAAACATCATTATCATTACTGTCATCATTTGGTTAAACTGTAATGTACTAGTATTTTAATATCTCAATGCTTTATATCTAAGTAAAAATGCATTTTAAAAACATTCTCTGTGTGTGTGTATGTGCATGTATGTCTGTGTGCATGTGTGTGAGAGTGAGAGGGAGACAGAAAGAGTGAGAGGGAGAGACAGACAAAAAGTGACAGACTGACAGACAGGGTGTGTAAAGGTTTTAAAATAAGTTTTATTGTTATGTATTACTTGTAAGGAGCTGATCAAAAGTAGAATGGCTGTGAGAATATTATTAAGTTAGCTCACAAATTCTGAGAATCAGAAGGACCGATGGCACCAATGCTTATCTCTCTCTATATCCAACCTCATAGCATTAATAAAATGAGGAACAAACAATATTCTGAAAAAGACTTTTGGTTTATGAGAGGGGTTTCTATTTTTTTCACTACTGCAGTGTTCTACACTCCATGGTACCTACATAGAATAAGGTACACTTAGCTACTGAGGGTTAAATAGTGAGTCACATGACAAAATGCAGTGGTGATGATAGCACATTGACTATTCTTCCTCTTTGTTAGCTGCTCAGCACCAAATCAACTCATTAATCTCTACTTTCAAGATTAGAAAGACTTTGATAACGTACATGAATGATATTCAAGTTTTTAAAAAAATCCTAAACCCCTTAAATATAATGTGTGTGCATGTGTTGTTGTTGTTGTTGTTGTTATTTCCAATCTTCCATGAAAACATATCTGGCCACGGGGAAATATTACCTTTACATGGGAACAGATGAGGGTTGGTAACAAGAAGGACATCCGACCATAACAATCTAATTCAATGAATTCTGTCTGATTCATGCAAGAATGGAAAACTGGAAGTTAAAACAATAACAATGATAATAGTGAAGATGATGATGATGATGATGGCAGTCATGATGTCCTATGTATGCTAAGTTTAAAGTCACAAACAGCTAATGCAACTTCTTCTTGAGACAGCATTCACCCAGGGTGGGTTGAGCTGGCTTCATTCATCCTCAATGCTGCATCTCTCACAAACGCCGACCAGGCCTGGCGATTTGAGGCTAACGACCGCGTGATCTCCAATCACTCCTTATTCCAGCGGTGAATGTCGTAGACATGGGAGCCTAGGTTGGGTTCCAGTTCAGCCTTGACTGTCATCAGCCAGGTTTTTCATTGTCCACCACAGGGTTGATGATAGCAATGTGGTGGACAATGAAAAAGCTGGCTGATGACAGTCAAGACTGATCTGGAATCCAACCTAGGGCCCCATGTCTACGGCATTCAACACTGGAATAAGGAGTGGTTGGAGATCAGGCGGTCATTAGCCTCAAATCACCAGGCCTGGTCAGCATTTGTGAGAGATGTAGCATTGAGGAAGGTGCAACTCTCAAAAGATCTCTAAGCTAATACTGAAACTGTATTTCAGTAAGTGTTTCTATGATCAAAGCTTGCGCAGCGGGAATGGTATAATGTAAGTATGTATAGAAGCATATGGTAGTTGCGCACTATTAGCCAAGACCATACTGACTGAAACAGAGTAGGAAATGAAAATATATAACATGAAGTTAATGGTCCAATCTTTATTTAGCTCTCAAAGAAGAACTTATTTCATACTGAAATACTCTTTACAAAGTGAAAATAGCAAAATCCTTGGCCATTATGTTATGTTCATAATCCACCCTACTGTTTTATTAGGTCCCTGCTATGTAAGATGTTAGTGATTTCCTAACTGACCTACCATATCTTATTGATTTATTAATTAGTTGTTTTAGCAGCAGTACATGTTGCTGTTGTTGCTGTGGTTGTATTTAGTAGTTTATGTTGTTGTTCTCGAAGTAGCAGCAGTTTGAATAGCTTAGGATCTAGTGCCACAGGAACTCTTTTACTTATTTCAGTCATTTGACTGTGGCCATGCTGGAGCACTGCCTTTAGTCGAGCAAATCAACACCAGGACTTATTCTTTGTAAGCCTAGTACTTATTCTATTGGTCTCTGTTGCTGAACTGCTAAGTTACGGGAGAACAAACACAGACAGACAAACATATACACATACACATATATGGTTCGTAAGCAAGCTACTTACCACACAGCCACTCCTACACCAATCAAAAATTTAAAAGCAATGCACAAGTTTAGCATCTGATATCTACAGAACTGAAGTCATATTCTATATCATATAAATGCTTGGTTACATAGAGTACAGTGCATCAATCAGAGTATGTTACCATAGAAACACATCCAACAAAAGTGCTTAACCCTTTGGTATTTAAACCAGCCATATCTAGCCCAAATATTTTACCTGTTTTATGTTCAAACCAGCCAGATTTGACCTCTCATACCTACCCTACAATGTCATTCTAAAAAGAAACAATAATACTACAGTATTCTTGAAGCTACAAGATAATGTATAATTAATTCAAAATAATATGAATAAATAAGCGTTGTATTTGACATAGTAATCTGAATGCTAGAGTTACACTCATTTCTTCTTTCTCCTTACAGCCATCATCATCATTATCATCACTGCTGCCGGCACCGTTGCCACCACTACCATTTTACTGTCATTGTTAGGTGAGCAACTATTTTTAATGGTGTCATGAACTTGACTAGTCTACAAGAATTCTACTCTACTTCCACTCTAATATATTACAGTATCATCAAAAATAATATCTTTTTATGGTCGAATCCAAGCTGTTTACCTAGTAATAAGTACCCTCAAGGACAATACAAATATACTATATTTAATTGAGAAACAACCCAATAAACAATTAAAGCAAGTAATGGATACAACTAAGAATTGTTAGATTAAGTCCTGACATTTTGTACTGAATGTTATTCACAAACAATTATTAATTGAAATTTCTGTCTTTTTCAGAGAAAGGAAATAAAAACCGAGCAGCAATTTTTAGAATTCAAAACTTTATGGTCGGAAAGAGAACTTCTTAATCACACAGCCATGCCTGCCTCTACATATAACATGCACATGCATGTCCATGTGGTTAAACTTCATTTCCCAACTATGTAGTTTTGGGTTCAGTCCCTCTGCACAGCACCTTGTCTTTTACTATAACCCTGAACTGACTAAAGCATGAGTGGATTTGGCAAACAGAAACTGAAAGTCAATTTTGTATGTATGTATATGTATGTTTGTGTGCATTTTCATGTTTTGCATAGGCATAGTGATACCTAGTGTTAGAACTCAAAATATATATGCTTCAGAATAAAGCATTTGCATCCTATACAAGAAACAAGTGTAAGCTAATGAAGTTCAATATATAATTCCTTTGTCATTTATTTAATTTTGTGTGTATGTGTATGTGTCTCTTTCTCTCTCTCTCTCTCTCTCTCTCTCTCTCTCTCTCTCTCTCTCTCTCTCTCTCTCTCTCTCTCTTTCCGTGCATGTTTGTTTACACTTGTGCTGAACTACAATACCTCAGTAATACATTTATCAAACCCATACTCGGATGATAAAACAGACGGAAAAACAAAAGAACGATATTGAAATATAAAGGCTTTTGACCTGATGGTTAGAGAATTAAGTTCATGATCAATTCCTGGACCAGAAAGTTTGCTGTGTCTTGAGGTGATACATTTCATTTGCTTCAATCTACTCAGCTGATGATACAATCAACTGATGATACAGCTCTCTCTCTCTGACTTTAGTTGTCACCTCCTTGAAATTCTGTTGATTCAAAAGTAAAAGGGCTGAGAGAGTACCTGTGTCTGCTTATGACTGCATAGATACCGAAAACAATTATGAATATAATGCACCACCTGATCTGGGAATTGAAACCGTGATCTCACGATTGTGAGTGTAACACCCTAACCACTAGGCCATGTGCCCTCATATATATATATATATATATATATATATATATATATATATATGTGTGTATATATTACCAACTTCAAATAAGATGGTATTGAACAAGAAATATAATAAGATTGTTCAACTTACATGCCTTCTTTTATCCTGGATTCATTGTACTGTTTGTGGAAATCTAGCAGCTCACTGACAAGACCTCGCTGAAGCATGTCATCAACTCTTTTATCAAGACGTTCATTCAAGACTGAAGAACAAAATATAGAAAAGAGTGAAAAAAAGGACATGCCTGATTATTGCTAATCAATATTTCAAAACAAAAAAAAAAATTACCTGCATCCCACACTCAGAATTTGTTGCCTTGCAGCATGGTGACCTCACAAGAGCTGATGGCATGAAAAAACACCCAATATATTCTATAAAGTGGTTGGTGTTAGGAAGGGCGTCCAGACATAGAGACCATGCCAAAACAGACACTGAAGCATAACACAGACCATTGACCCATTGGATCCTGTCAATCCATCCAATCCATGCAAGCATTTAATATGGATTTCAAATTATGCTAATGATAATTCTGAGTTCAAATTTTAATCAAGTTTTTTAGAGTTTTTCACCAAATGAAGGTTTATTAAAAAATGGAGATGAATAATTCAAGTATGCGATTGCAGTGGTGTCACTGTCTATCATTGTCTATCAAATGTGACACGAAGCTCCCCAAGTGAGCTTCATGTCACATTTAATTAGATGCTAAACACTTTTATTTTTAGAGAAGGAATCAATGAAATTAACCTCGATACTTATTCTATCAGCTATTTTACCAATCTACTGTTACAGGGATGTAAACAAACTTACACCAACTGTCCAGTAGAGAGAGACAAACTCAAACATGTCTCCCACTCCATATATATTTATATATACACACACACATTGAGGCACGTGACTTAGTGGTTAGGGTGTCAGCATCATGATCGTAAGATTGTAGTTTTGATTCCTGGACCAGGTGACACGTTATGTTCTTGAGCGAAACACTTCATTTCACGTTGCCCCAGTCCACTCAGCTGGCAAAAATGAGTAATGCTGGGGAACACATACGCCATTGAAACTGGGAAACCGGGCCCATGAGCCTGGATAGGCTTTAAAAGGAGCGCATTTATTTTTTTATATATACACACACACACATAGTGTGTGTGTGTATGAATGGTATCCAAGAGATCGGAAAAGATCACTTAGATGGCTTCCATGATGATGGGAAGATGATTTAGTCAAGCAATTTGGGTCAAGATAGAAAAGGATGGTGCAATCAAGACAAAATTGGAGGCACATTGTAACTAGCAGCATATAACAACATCTGATGACCTGGTCAAGAGTGTGTGTGTGTGTGTGTGTGTGCACATATGTGTATGTACATCCTTTAAACTGCATCCAGTAGTTGTGCCTTGGTGCAAAAGTTCCAATGTTTTTGAGGAATGAAGAACCATTTCTTTGCCATTATTGTTCACAGATGTACTCAGACAAGGAATAGCAGCACCTGTCAGGGTCCCTAGTTATGGGTTAAATAGCAATAATGGGCTTGTTTACCTATATATGAGAAGACTGGATCTTGTGGACTCTGCAGAAGTAGCCTTAATTGTTCAATGGAGAAGTCAGCTGCAGAAACGCACTGTAAACTGCAGAGAGTAAGATGTGGCAACCAAGATATTTTGATCACATTTTGATAATCCACCGCATCTGTTTCCATCCCTAGTTATCTCAACTTTATCATGCCACTGAATTGAAAATGGCCAAGGATGAAAGAGAAAGGTTGACAGCATGCAATTCTCCTCCAATCAAAACAAGTTTGCCATGCAAGTCATCAGTCATCCATAAGGATTACTAGATGGTCCTCATTACTTCCAGGGATGAACATGTATTTATAGCAGATTAAAGTAAATTGAGAAATCCGAGTGGCTTCTTCAGTTAGTGCTCCTGCTAATACTAGCCAACAGAATGCATAGAAATGAACAGCTTTCCTTAAAAGAACCATTTCATAAAAACTATAATTCCAGGAAGGTAATATCATTATTTCATTCTTGGAATTAATATATTATGTAATAGTCTACTCAGCTGGAAAAATGAGTTGTACTTGTATTTCAAATGGCAACATTATCACACTCTCTGTTACACTGAATCTCCCTGAAAACTGTTGAGCATTTTTTGATTGTCTTAATAACTGACAAGATGCCGGAGCAGATTTCCGCTCCGACATCCAAAACTCAGAGTTTTATTATGGCAACTGAATAATTGTCACATATTATATTACACATAAATTCCTCTATTTACATAATATCAAGGTTTCATTCATTCTTTTATTGTCATACCATTACTATTTATATATATATAGGCACAGGAGTGGCTGTGTGGTTGCTTAACACACAGCTTGCTTACCAGCCACTTGGTTCCATGTTCATTCCCACTGCGTGGCACCTTGGGCAAGTGTCTTCTACTATAGCCTTGTGAGTGGATTTGGTAGACGGAAACTGAAAGAAGCCCATCGTATGTATGTATATATATATGTATGTGTGTGTATATGTTTGTGTGTCTGTGTTTGTCCCAACAACATTGCTTGACAACCGATAGTGGTGTGTTTAATGTCCCCATAACTTAGCGGTCTGGCAAAAGAGACCAATAGAATAAGTACTAGGCTTCCAAAGAATAAGTCCTGGGGTCGATTTGCTCGACTAAAGGCAGTGCTCCAGCATGGCCACAGTCAAATGACTGAAACAAGTAAAAGAGAAAATGATAAAGAAATATATATATATATATATATAATAGCAGTATCACCCAGTGTTGCTTGGGTTTGTTTCGACCCTTTAGAATTGGAATTTTTGAAAAGTAAAAATTTTGCATTATGCAACTTGTTATTCTCTTCAAGTGAACATTTTTTCAGTTGAAATACACCGAAAAATGGTGACACAGCAGTCAAAAATCGTAAAAATTAGGGATTTTCATAGAAAAAAAGCACCTTTTTGATGTAAATAATTTTTGGTGTTAACATGGTCCGATTTGAATTTCATCTTCTACAGAATGAAGAACAAGCCTTCTTCTATCTTACTCTCAATTTTGGTCAACTTGCGCTGCAGGGTCTCAAAGGAGATAGTGTTAGTTGAAGGCTACAAAACCTGCCACGCACAGACAACTTCAGCTTTATATATATAGATTTGCTACACACTACTCACCATCCTTAATAATGAAACTTGGTAGATCCAAAAGTTAAACACACAGACACACACACAGATACACACACAGACACACAAATTGAGTTTTATATATATAGATTTCTCAATGGGGATTTCAGGGGAGAGTTTCAGGGAGTGGCTGGTGATGTATCGTGATACAGGGAGTCGCTGGCGATGTAGCCGGCCTGCTAAAATTTGGTTAAAGTGATTCAAACTGCAGACTCAACGCAAAATGGTCACATTTAATTCAAAGCGTTAAAAATGTTATGGAAATAATTGGTATGTGTTCACAAAGTCCAAATGATTAATACAAAAAAACCCCTCCAGGCTACATCCTGAAAATTCATTTCTTTGCCGAATTTCTACAATGTTTACGGCGATTCGTTTTTATATCTTGATTTTTCTATTTTTCATGCATGCTTGCACGCGTGGTGAACACAGTTTACGTCAAACAGCTGACTGAGTAAAGTTCACTATTCAATGCACGGGATAAGGCCTAAACAAACACATTATCGATTTTTACACTTGCGAGATGAATTTCGGAACAGAAATAGCGCAGTTCAATTTTCATTCGCCTAAACTTTAAGTGACCCATTTTTGGTGGTTCTACGATTTGTTGGCTAGGAGGAGATGTGCTGGGAAGTTAAACACACAGACATACAAGTTGAGTTTTATATATATATATATATATATATATATATATATATATATGACAGGTTTCTGCACAGTTTCCATCTATCATATTCACTGATATGGCATTGGTCAACCCGGAGCTATAATAGGTGCTGTGTAGTGAGACTGAACTTGAAAACTCAGTCGCAAAGTGAACTTCTTAACCATACAGCCATGTTCATTATTTCATTGTCTCAAATTGATCAGCTTCTGGAGTTTTTTGTTTTAGATTATATAAGATAATGGCTGAATTTATTCTTTCAATAGCAGAAGCAGCAGCAATTTCTTACAGCTTTCTAAATATCCAGGAAATTCATTTTTTTTTTTCCACCTCCCATTTCAAGAATGTCATTTTGTAATCTATCAACAGAGGTGACCTTTGACGTAATTTAAAACAGTTTTTGTCTTTTCTTTAATATAAGACACTGCTATCCTTCCACACAGAAAGAAAGAAGTTTTTTTTCTTTAGATTTATTCAGTGACAGCTAATGAGTCTGCAGACAAAACTCCTTCTTAGTCAAAACACAAAGGTTACAAGCAACAACAGGATTAACACCAAAGTAAATGTCAAGACAAAGAAACCATTTATAAGGAAGGGATTCTTGAGAAATACCAGAAAATAGAACAGATAAAAGCCAAGATGAGAATGTTCAGACTTTTTCTTTTCTTTTTTTTGCATATTTATATATTTTTTCTTTACTCTAAACTAGAACATTATTCAAGATACACAAAGGATTTGAAAATAACTCTCACATCTGTTCTTTCATTATATCTACAATGGATGAGGAGTAGAGGTGTGGATACCTTAGAGTTAAATAACAATTTTATCTATTTTTACTCTTTCATTGCTTTTTCAATTTATTTGTATTACAAATAGAAGCCCTGCTACCACCACCACCACCACCACCAGCAAAACCACAAAGATATCTGGTGTGCAACGACTTGAAAAGGATATTTAGAAGACCAAGATAGCCATTTACAATTTACCTTACTGTTGTTAAAGGAAAAGAAAGAATCTGGTTGAGGATAAACACACATAGGAAGAGTGTTTTAATGTTGAATGATCTAAGGAAATAAAATGAATTTGTGAAGCTTAGATTAAGCCTTGATGTAATACATTGAAAAATAAATCATAGAGGGAATATACTACTGTGGCAAAAACTTGAATTGGGCTTGATCAGAATGTATACTACAAGAGTGAGTTTCATGTGAAAAGAAGAGAGAATAAAACAGCCCAAATTACCTATGGTGGATGTAGCAATAAAGGTTACATTGGTAAGTATAAATTGGTGCAAATAAAATGTTAAACTACTTGAAAAGGTTCACTTAGAACATAAGAATATGATTTAACACTGAGGAACATATTCCAGAGGAATCACAGCATTGACCATGACAACAATAAAACAGTGTTTGACAATATAACATCCATCAACATCCAAAAAGCAAGACTTGATGCTGCTGCTACTGCTGTTGTTGTTGTTGTTAAGCAACAAGACAGGTAAGGGTGATTAGGTGATGGTCAAGGGCTTAGGAGCAGGAGACCCCAGACCTTGGAAGAAAAAAAAAAACTTTGGTCGTCTTGTAGTCGAGGGCTCTTCGTTGACGCCCAACACCACTGGGTGGTGGCCCTTGAAGTCGCTGGAAATAGAGATCTCCAGGTCCAAATTCTTGAACAGCTGCTACTGTTGCTGATGGTAATGATGACAATGAGTATGATAAATAAGGTATCTGATGGGGAGTGGTATGAGCAAGATTTTTCAAGTGCTATAATAATTGCATACTTACTTTCTCTGTAATGAAATTATATACCAGAGAACCATAAACTGTATTCATTTTCAGTTATAGCCTTTCACTCAATTTATTCTTATTTATGTAATTATACCAGCCAAATATTATTTGTAACTTTTCTTCTGATACTTACGTCTTTGTCAACTGACCATGTAGGCCTGCTTAAACTGTACTCTAACAGAGACATATATCCATATTATCCCCTGCCTGCAAACAAAGATCCAAGATCTTTTTCCTATTAATCTTCCAAATTAATTTAGAAAGATCAATTTACAGATTCATCATTATATGCACATATATTCAAAGTGATGACTTGTGATTATATGCACATATATTCAAAGTGATGACTTGTGATTCAAAGTGATGACTTGCATATGAATAAACTAATCACTGTCATATTTGACACAGGGGAACATCTTTTCCTTTACAATGAATGTGTTCATAACATAACACTGCGGCTATTTGCTTCCCAACCATATGGTTCTGGGTTCAGTCTTACTGTGAGGCAAATAGAGCAAGTGTCTTCTACTGTAATCCTGAGTTAACCAAAGACTTGCAAGTGAATTTGGTTGATGAAAACTGAGAAAAACCTGATGACTGTATATGTGTGTGTGGGGGGGGGTATGTGCATTTGTCTCCTTGTCCTGACATTGTGTGATAATTACTCTTTTACTCGTTTCAGTCATTTGACTGTGGCCATGCTGGAGCACCACCTTTAGTCGAGCAAGGCAACCCCAGGACCTATTCTTTGTAAGCCTAGTACTTATTCTATCGGCCACTTTTGCCGAACCGCTAAGTTACGGGGATGTAAACACACCAGCATCGGTTGTTAAACGCTGGTGGGGGGACAAACACAGACCCACAAACATATATATAGGCGCAGGAGTGGCTGTTTGGTAAGTAGCTTGCTAACCAACCACATGGTTCCGGGTTCAGTCCCACTGCGTGGCATCTTGGGCACGTGTCTTCTGCTATAGCCCCGGGCCGACCAATGCCTTGTGAGTGGATTTGGTAGACGGAAACTGAAAGAAGCCTGTCGTATATATGTATATATATATATAAGTGTGTGTGAATATGTTTGTGTGTCTGTGTTTGTTCCCCTAGCATTGCTTGACAACCGATGCTGGTGTGTTTACGTCCCCATAACTTAGCGGTTCGGCAAAAGAGACCGATAGAATAAGTACTGGGCTGACAAAGAATAAGTCCCGGGGTTGATTTGCTCGACTAAAGGCAGTGCTCCAGCATGGCCGCAGTCAAATGACTGAAACAAGTAAAAAGAGTAAAAAGAGTAATATACATATATACGATGGGCTTCTTTCAGTTTCCGTCTACTAAATCCACTCACAAGGCTTTGGTCGGCCCGAGGCTATAGTAGAAGACACATGCCCAAGGTGCCACGGAGTGGGACTGAATCCGGAACCATGTGGTTGGTAAGCAAGCTACTTACCACACAGCCACTCCTATGCCTATATAAATGGTTGTCAAGCAGTGTCACTCATTTCTAATATTCTTCAAGACCATGTCTGTTTATGGAGAAATATTATCTTGCTTAGAAACAGATGAGGGTTTGCAATAGGAAGGGCATTTGGCTGTAGAAAGTCTGCCTCAATAAACTCCATCTGACCCATACATGCATGAAAAAGTGAATGTTAAACTGATGACGATGATGACAAATATACTCAATTCATTAGTACAAAGGAATCTGGTTGTAAAGAACAGGGGGTGTCTTGACATCATTATGTCTCATCAGTCAGAAGCAGCTCCAAACCAATGAATCTAACAAGAGTCCATGTTCATAATCATCATCATCCTTTAACATGTTTTTCCTGCTGGCAAGGGTTGGATGGCTTGACAGAAACTGGCAAAGCCATGGGACACACCAGGTTCCATAGTCTGTTTTGGCTCAGTTTCTACAACTGTATAGCCTTCCTAATGCCAACAACTTTACAGATTATACTGGATGCTTTTGATGTAGCACCATTACTACTACTTTCTAAGTGGCATCAGCTTCAGCAAACATTTTGGTCACTGATCAATTCTGATATATGCTAACAGATATAAGGCGGCGAGAAACATTAGCGCACCAGGCAAAATGTTTAGCAGTATTTCATCTGTCGTTACATTCTGAGTTCAAATTCCGCCGAGGTCAACTTTGCCTTTCATCCTTTCAGGGTCAATAAATTAAGTACCAGTTTCGCACTGGGGTCGATGTAATCAGCTTAATCCCTTTGTCTATCCTTATTTGTCCTCTCTATGTTTAGCCCCTTGTAGGCAGTAAAGAAATATATAAGCCAACAGATAAAAAAATGCATATTTTGAAATTATCTCCCCTCCTTCTTAGGGAGTTTCTAACAACTGCCACTAACTATCTTTTTGATTTGTATCTTTTATTAAGAGGGAAATTTCAATTAAGAAATATTAGTGTATGGCATTCATTACATTCACTCCTTTACTTCTGTATTTAATTTGGCCAATAATTAAAGTTTCTAGTTTTGACACATCTCAGATTATGTCTGCAGGACTTCTGTAAAAATTTAGAGTTGAGGGAGTATGACCAAATACATGTGTGTATGTATTTTTTTAATTTTTTTTCTAAGGCATTAATTTACAGCTGTTACATTCTAAATTCAAATTATTAAGTTATGTAATTACAGGAATTCCATGCTAATTAATGGTGTTTATTGAAATTTAATTTTTTTTTATATTGCTATTTGATTGGGTGCACATTGTTCAAACCAAAGAAAATGTCAGTGAGTTATGGAACAACAAGGTGTCAAAGACATAAGTGCAGGCATGGCTGTGTGGTTAAGAAGTTTCCTTCCCAACTGTGTGGTTTTGGGTTCAGTCCTACAGCAAGGCAACTTTGGTGTCTCCCACTAAGCCCTGGACCAATCAAAGCCTTATGAGTGAATTTAGTAGGCAGAAACTGAAAGAAGCCAGTCATGCGCATGTGTGTGTGTGTATGTGTGTCTTTATACTTCCATGTTTTCACATTGTAGAATAGTTGTAAAGAAATGTCGTCATCATCATACGAATGGTGTTCTCCATTTCTAGCATTCCATGAAAACATGTTTCGCCATAGAAAATCTGCATCACTGAATTCTGAATTACATATGCAAGCATAGAAAATTGGATGTTAAAAATCATGATGATGGTGGTGGTGGTGGTGGCAGCTATGTATGTGTATATGTATGATTGAGTAAACCTATGTTCAAAGACATTCAAGTCATGATTATCCCATCCTGTTTTCAGGCATAGTGTATCAAAAATTATGGTATCCAATGCTTTTTTTTTTAAATGCAGTAAAGTGTGATTTAAAGAGTTATTCTATTCATACTTTTAGCAAGCTTGTGTCTCAATTCTATATGTCAGTTATTGTTAAGGTGGAGTGGAAGCATGTGGCCTAGTGATTAGAGCAGCGGACTTGTGGTCAAGGAATTGTGGGTTCGAATCTAAGACTGGGCGACGTGTGTGTTTATGAGCAAAACACCTAAGCTCCACACGGCTCCAGCAGAAGGTAATGACAAACTTTTGCAGACTCTTTCGCCACAACTTTCTCTCACCCTTTCCTCCTGCATTTAGCAGTTCACCTGTGCCGGATCAGCGTCCCATCCAGATGGGGAACCTATACGCCAATGAAACCAGGAAACCAGCCCTTATGAGCCAAGTATGTGTCTTTCACTTTTATATGTCGAGCATGGCTCGAGAAGGAACAAACAACAACATTGTTAAGGTGGCAAGCTGGCAGAATTGTTAGCACACTAGGCAAAATGCTTAATGGTATTTCACCCCTCCTCATGTTCTGAGTTCAAATTCTGCCATGGTTGACTTTGCCTTTCAACCTTTTGGGTTCAATAAAAAAAGCACCAGTTGAGTGCTAGAGTTAATGTAATCGATTTTGCCCATTCCCCAAAATTGCAGGCTTTGTGCCAAAATTTGAAATCAATATATCAGTTATTTGCTCCAAAGACAGCCCTCAGTGGACTAAATATTAAAAGAATTCCAGCCATGACCATGTTGTTTTTCTGTTGGACATTGCATATCCAGGAATAAATTATCCAATATTTCCTTTCTTTTTCAAGAAGGTTGTCTGTGATTTATAGATTTGGTTGCTATGTCAAGCAAGTTGAATAACCACATAGAGGCTGTTACATTGGTTGATTTTCTCTTTTTATTACTTCAGACTAGAGGAAGGAGCAGTACTTATAACCTTCACAAGCTCAACAATATCTGTAAGAGCAATGTGGTTTAATGTTCCACTCAAATGGGTGAAAGTTTAACAATTGCAAAAAAGGCACATGCAGGCAGGGAATTCCAGCAGGACAATATTCTGAACATAGGGTAGGACCAGGCCTGTGGAATTTAAAGCCAGTGGTTCTCAACCAGAATCCAAATGAGCCCTGGGGGTGCACATTAGCAAAATAGTAAATTGGGGATCTACAGTAATATTTCAAGGGTTCAAGAAAAATTTCAATTGCAAGAGACAGATAGGTTTCTTTCTCTAGCACTTTACATAGTTCAACCTGTACAAGTTAATGTATTAATAACAAAATAGAAATTTGGAAGAAGTTTCTATAAAAGTCACTTTTAAACATCAAATGGCTATGGGAGTCCACCAGAATAAGATGATAATAAAAGGGGTCCATAGATAAGAAATGGTTGGGAACCCCTGGTTTAGACCATTCATGATCAAACTGTGGTTTGCAAACTGTATGCCACCTTAGGGCTTTCTGAATGGCACACCTAATGAAAAATTACTTTGAATGTTTTTAGTAGTGCAGTCCAACCGATGGTGAGTCATATCTTATGCAGCTAACTTCTTAAAAAGGGTTGTCCATGCCTAGTTTAGACACAACATGGATAATTAGAGAGGAAGAGATCAGTGAACCAAGAGTCCTGAGTTCAAGTAGCTTCAAGGAGCAGAGCAAACATTGTTAGAGTAACAGAACAGGCAGAAGGAGGAGACAAATACATTGGTGAGTCAGTGGCTGGAGTATGTCTGGGTGGGACATTATGCCAATCATTCAAGTGGTTTTCTTTGGATTCAGTTTGTAGGAGAGATGAGTATATGAGATATGAACAAAGAAAGCATGTTTATTGGAAGACTGTAGAGGAAGAGGCATGGCTGTGTGGTTAAGCAGTTCACTTTGCAACCATGTGGGTTTGGGTTCAGTTCCGCTGCACAGAACCTTGAGCAAATGTCTTCTACAATATAGCCCAAGATCAAGCATATGTCTTGTGGGTGAATTTGATACACAGAAACTGTGTGGAAGCCCATATATGTGTGTGTGTGTCTCTTTGTGCTTGTGTTTCCTGTCCCCCTCCTCCTGCTTGACAACCAGTGTTGATTTATGCTCCATTAACTTAGCAGTTTGGAAAAAAGAGACTGTTAAAATAAATATCAGACTTAAATAAATTAAGTAATGGGGTTGATCCATTCGACTAAATCTCTCTAATGTGGTGCCCCAGCATAGCTGCAGTCCAATGACTAAAATAAGTGAAAAATAAAATAAAAGTTTGAAATAGTAATTAGATCAAAATTAAGATACAAGGGAATTTACTGTATTACAGACCTGTACAACCCATACTAACAGATGTTATAATGATAACAGCAACAATTTTGGTGTTTAACTTCTCTTAGTAAAAAAATAAAATAAATGCTTGTTCTTTGTTTGCAAAGCAGAAACACACACATGTTTGTGTATATATGCACATATAATAAGTACACATATATTTACACACACACACACACATGTAATATGTGTGTGTATGTGTGTGTGTGTATGTGTGTGTGTGTGTGTGTGTGTGTGTGTGTGGTGTGTGTGTGTGTATGTATATATATATATAGGCCACAACAGTGAAATGCCGTTTATTTTCATATATGGCATTTTGCCATTCCAAAACAGTACCATTCTCAGCTTTTATGAAATGGTCCTTTCTGATGTTTTTGAACATTTAGTCTATTGCATTCTCAGCAGTAGGTTCCACTATAGAAATAGTCTCATTTTACCATCTTTGTTCTCTCTCTGTCTCTTTCTTTTTAGTCTGTCTGTCTGTCTGTCTCTCTATCTATCTGTCCGTCCGTCTGCCTGTCTGTCTGTCTATCTCCTTACTTTCAAGAAATTGCGCCAGATGTTTTCTGCCTTGTATTTTTTAAGTTTAATTTTAACTTTCTTTTTTTTTTTTTCTTGCAATGTAATAAAAATATTTATGAAAAAAAGCACACACAAACACAAAGAAATATCAATGCATAAGTTAGAATAATCTAGAAACAATGTTAGCATTCCTCTGAAAGAGTAGAAATATAAAAGAGAGAGAAAGAAAGAGTAGTAACCATTATTGTATTTTTCTTAACTAATTAGAATTTACTTGTCCACAGAGACAGCAGTGATTCTCTTCAAATATCTTCTACTTAACAATGAATATTCAGCTAGCTGCAATTTCAAAGAACAACAAGTACAGCAACAATAAAAACTATAATTCTGAAGCATTTGGTAAATATATCAATGTATGTGTATTACTTCCTATTGGCCATTGAAGAGGTAAGATGAGAGGTAAGCTTGTTTACATAGATAAAAAGCCTTAATGAGTTTTAAGCTAACATTTAATTTTGGGCCTCAAATTCTGCCAAGATTAATTTATCTGCTTTTCATAGTTCCTGGTTCAAAAATTATGTCGCTGATCATTTAATGGGTCAACATATATCTGTAATTTATGAGCAAGAATGCCATTGGTTACAGATTTGCAAAGGCCCAATCACTGCTTTACAGTATATCTCATGTCAAAATTAATAAGGGAGTGTTTGTAACTCAATGCATTCTTAAATATTCTAAAGAACATTATTATTAACCCTTTGGCATTTAAACCAGCCATATCCAGTCCAATTATTCTACAGCTTGATAATATAATATACAGGGCGTCCCAGAAAGATTTACCCATGTTTAAAATTCTTCCTAAAGAATATTGGTTCTGGTAATATTATCTACATTTTACATAAAGATTTGCATATGTCATTTGTTCATGCGTCTAATTTTTTATTCATCTATAACAGGTTTGCAAACAAACATGGTAGCAAAAGCAAAACATGACGAGATCGTCACTTTGAAAACAACTGGAGTGAGCAACAAGGACATAACAAAACAGTTGAATATGTGCTGTAAATCAATGTTCAATACCTGGAAATGATATAAGGAGTTTTCTACCACTGCTAGTAAGCCAATTCTTAATAGGAAATGATCAATTCATACCAAACAAACTGTTGAAGCTGTGAAGAAGTGAATGAACTGAAACCCCTGCAAGAGTGCAAGAAAAACTGCAAAGGCTCTTGATATTTTGGAATCACCAATGCACAGGATCTTTCAAAGAGGATTTAACTGCAATCCTGGCAGTTAATTTCAGTAGCTTCCAAGAAGAAATTGTTCAACAGAGACAGAGATGTGATTGTATGGAACAGCCTGAAATTGGGAAATTGATTTGGTAGTTTATTAATATATATCTATATATATATATATATATATATATAGAGAGAGAGAGAGAGAGAGAGAGAGAGTGAGCGTGTGTGTGCACATGTATCTGTGGATGCACGCATGTACACACAACCTATAGAAACTAATACTTGTCCCCTAAGTGTTATCTGCATCTATGTTACAAACAGTATAAGGGGCTAGGATCGACACTTACAAGCAGCATTGTTTGTGAAAGATAGGACTGAATGGATACTGTGTGTCACTGCCTACTACAGAACCAGTTTTACAGGAACAGTAACTTGTAAAAAGGACAACAAAAATGTTTACAGGTGGAAGAAAATAACCTTAGTTTCACCTGGAAACAAGGTAAATACTGCTATAAGAGAATGTCCCTAAACTGTTCACAGGTTATCTGCCAGTCAATGCAAGAAATGTGGAAAAGATCCATTATCACATTTGGATGAGTCAGTTGATACACCATAAACAACTGTTTTATGGAAAAGATTGTCACCTGTGACAGGTGAGTTATGGAAGAGAATGTGACCATTATATCAGGTTTGTTCAATCATTTGTGACAGGTGAGATATAGAAGAGACTGTTATTTTTGTGGATTAGATAGTTTTCTTTTGGAAACCCTAAATAAATAAAGGGGCTGATAGTACTGTTCTTTACCTATATCACTAAACTTTTAGAAAGGACATTGAATAATGATTAATGTTCATCCTCTTACCTTTTTTTTTACTTTGGGTCAAAATTTAACTCCTTACATCGGTTTAAACAAATACTTATAAAAACAAAACTAGCTAAAACAACAAAATAACAATACATTGTAGTATGGCTAAGGTGTTGGTGGTGGTGGTAGGGCATTGTGGAACTTAATCATTTTTGGACTAAGGTGGTTTATTCTTATCTAAAAAATTTCAGTTCAGCTGGGAAGCCATCAAACTCATTGCCAAATCTATGAAACAGCATCTATAACAAAACAAAACATACTGAATAAGGTAGGAGGATATAGTACAATGCCAGTGATTGGATACAAATCTATGACTTCTCATTTTGTAAAACTGATTACTTTATCCACCTGACCAAAGAATCAGTGTTTTGGCTCTGGCAACTAAAATTGTCATGGTTACCATGACAATTTGTACTCTTTGCATACAGTAGTTTTTTAGTTTAAGTTTCTATTGGGAAAAAGTACATGATTCCAGCTGGTTAAATCCACCTACCTGTAATAGGTATGCTAGGTAGGTACAGTAGATTACCTTAAACAAGGAGTTTGGATTGGATTGCTTCTTTTCAGTCTACAGCAGGACAAAGGCCTCATGATGTTCTCTCTACCAACCATCGCCTGATATGGAAGCCATATATTTAAGCTTGAGATCATATTGGTTTGATGAGCCTATTCTGCCACACTGGCTCGACAAGGCTTGGCAGAGGGGTGGAGTTTTTATACTCTTTCCCAGGAGTAGTTAAGTCAATTACATTGACCCCAATGCTCAACTGGTACTTCTTTTATTGACCCTGGAAGAATGAAAGGCAACGTCAACCTTGGTGGAATTTGAATTCAGAATATAAAGATGGATGAACTACTGCTAAGCATTTCGCCCAGCATGCTAATGATTCTACCAGCTCACAGCCTTACTTTAAACAAGAATCTACTATAATAATACTTGTGTTTTCCCCCCATCACAGCATATGAATGAGAAAGGAAGGGGTGATAGATGAATAAGGAAGGAAGGGGTGATAGCAAATTTGGTAGTGGGATGGTGAACATTCAACACTGAAAAGAAAAATCAAACAGTGTTTCAACTCTGTGAGTATATGTGTGCGCATGTATGCATGTACAAGGGAAATATATGAATGTATGTGAACATTGACAAGTGAATTAAGTTGATGTACCATCCATATTTATATATAAAAACTATAATTAGCTGTCATTTTTGATGGCACGGGGCCAGCTAGTAGTGTATAATTGAGGAGTGTGTAGTTAACTTTTAATGTGAAGTATGCCTTGAGTCTTAGGATGCATAGGGTCAGTAAACAGATTTCCATAGCGCATAAGTGACTGAGATCACAATGTTCCACCTGAATGGGATGCTAGGCCATTGCATGATTACTCATTTACAGCTGAGTGGAGCACAAGATGTTCTTGCCCAACAAAAGGTGAAATCTCGCCCACATGCAAATTTGAAACTGCCCACTGTGAAATGAAGTGTTTTCTCAAAAACCCAATGCATTGTCCAATGCTGGAATTGAAACCCTGATATTGCGATCACGAGTGCGACTCTTTAACCACAAGGCCACACACCTTCTAAATGTAATGCATGGCTCGGATCTCCCGGTGGAGGAGTGGAGAGGAGATAGCAACCACCAAACTTATTAACCAAGACAGAAGAACTAAGTGAGGAAGAATTCAAAGACCACTAGATTTACTAAAACATGTTAAAAATAATGCTATGACAATCCTGCAAAACAAACCAAGCATTAGAGTACTTTGTCCAAGAGGCAGAAAATTTATGGAATCAGAGAAAAACAAGCTAATTTCCATGTTAACGACCTTTGAAAGTTTGTAATTAATTAGAAGGATGATTTTAAAGGAAATTCTTGATTACTTTTTGAACTTTTTATATTTAATGACTTATTCAGATGAGGAAGGACCCGAAATATGGATTTTCTAAGAGAAGAAACTTGAGAATAATTAATTAAAACATTTGATACCTCCTACCTAGTTTTAATCATATTCTGGCATTTAAAAAATTTGTTGTTTTTACCCTATTAAGGCCGATATTTTTACACAGTTCTTATAGGAAATTCTTGGAGGAGAATTTACAGATATTATTTTCAAGATAAGGTACAACTGAGGCCAGCAATGTTAATGAGTGGAGCTCAATCAACTACATCAGTCACATTACTAGACTGGTACTTTGTTTTAACGATCTCAAAATGATGAAAGCCAAAATTGGCCTTGGTAAGATTTGAGCTCAGAATATGAAGAGCCAGAAGAAACACAACTAAACATTTGTTCCACTGTGCTAACAATGCTGCCAGCTCACCACCGGCTTGCTAGAAATAATAGCACCTAAACCTCCTTTAAATTAATCATTAAAATTCTTATAAAATATAGATTTATTAGACGATGAAATCTTCGATATACAAGAAAAGTGAGGATGGTCACCCCCAACCCCCCACCAGCAAATGTACTACTTTCTGCTGGTGCTGCTGCTACTACTACTACTGCCACTGCTACTGCTGCTGCTATTACTGCTGCTGCTGCTGCTGCTGCTACTACTACTACTACTACTACTACTACTACTGCTGCTGCTGCTGCGACTACTACTACTACTACTACTACTACTACTACTACTGCTGCTGCTGCTGCTACTACTACTACTACTACTGCATGAAGAAAATTTATGACATGGTTGGTGACAGCTGTTTACAGGGAAAATGGACCCGACATAGACGGAGGTTAGTTCATAGCTGATATTAACCTTTAATTTATGAAGTTTGAAAATTGGTATTAATCTGTCTTTTGCCTTGTTTTGTTTTGTTTTTGACCCCATTCTATCTCTAGAATAAGTGACAATAGTTAAGTAAGCAGTTGAACACCTAAACAAAACTTGATACTTTCCTGGGCCTTCCTTAATCACCAATTACCACACCACATTCAGCCTTTCAACCTTCTTATTAGGCTTAACCCTTTAGTATTCAGATTTCTTTGTCAAAAGCATCGCTTATTTAATAACATTGTTTTGAATTAACCATGCAATATTTTGTAGCTTCAAGGCTTCAATGGTGTGTTCGAATATTTTTAGAAAGACATTGTAGGGTAGGTGTGAGAGGCTGGATCTAGTCAGTTTTAACATAAAACAGGTACAATATTTGGGTTGGATATGGCCAGATTAAATGCTAAAGGGTTAATAGGACCCAGGGTATGACTGGAGAAATGCATCCTGCTATTCACATACCTAACTAAATCTCATTTCTTATCTCTCTTTCTCCCTCAGACAGACAGATAGATAATTTGTTTGTCCATCTACTTACTCTTATATTTATCCATTATATTTCTAGCCACTTAATTAAAGTATTATTTAATTAAATATGAAAATATTAAAAATAAAAGAATCAAGTAATTAAATGATTTTTAAAAGCCACCACCTTCATTACAACCTTTATCAATAACACTACTACAAAAATAACAAGAGCAACAGCAGCCGCCACCGCCACCGCCACCACCACCACCATCTTCATGAAATAGCAAGAATTGCAGTCCAAAGATAGCCTCTTCTTTTCAAAGCCAGAGGAAACTCCAGACTCAGCCTTCTCCAACAATAACTGACATTCTACAAAGCTAAGGTGGGGACCATATGTGGGACTATGCTGCTACTGCAGCACACACAGACAACCTAGGCTGCATCTTGCATTGAATGAAAGGTCACTTGACCAACCAGTGGCATAAAATCCCTCACAGACACACTCCACTCTCTGGCCCACAAGTATGCTGTCTCCTCTACTTTTTCTGTTTCTACTATAATGGCCTCTATTCCTCAATTCTGACTAATCTCATGCCATCTCCACTTGGACACTCTCAGCTTACTTGTCTCCCTTCTCCTCCCCTCCCCTCATTACCCTTGTCTTAGGTTCGGCATTAACCAATATGATCAGTCCTTTCTCCCCAGAAAGTCATCCATCTGGAATCTCCTCTCTTCCTGTGTCTTTCTGGCAGGTGTTGATTTGCATCAACTTGAAAGGAACATTCACAGCCATTATCTCATCAGTCTTGGAGTGAAAGCCATGCAAATTACCAATTCTTTCAGATACAGTAATTTTTTTCTTCTACTTCTTTCAGTCATTGGACTGTGGCCAAGCTGAAGCACTGCCTTCTCAGAGGGTTTAGTCAAATTAACCCCAGTATTTGTTTTAATTTTAAGCTTATTCTATTGGTTTCTTTTTGCTGAACTACTACAGGGATATAAACAAACCAACACTAGTTGTCAAGTGATAATGGGGGACAAGCACAAAGATGCACACACACACACACACACACAGACACACACACACACAGAGGATGGCTTCTTTCAGTTTCGTTTACCAAATCCACTCACAAGACTGGTCAGCCTGGGGCTCTTGTACAAGATACTTATCCAAGGTGCCACACAGGGACTAAACCCAGAAACATGGCTGGGAAGCAAACTTCTTACCACAAAGCCACACCTAAAACAAACAAAACTCATGAACATCATCATACACATTACAATCTTCACCACCACCACTACCACTACCACTCTCCCAATCAGTGCTCCTCTCTTCACTCCTAATTTGATCAGCCTGTATGTAGTTGTTTGATCTGCTAGAAACAACAGCCAAATAGTTCTCATCTCATAGCCATACCATATTGAAAAAAAAAATGAAGAACACCTTAGATAATGGAGTCCTAGAGACAATATCCCCTGCCCCTCCCCCCCCCAATATAGGATGGTCATGGTGGGAATGCTTTTCAATAAAACTCTGTTGGAGTAGGAGTTAACCAAGGAACAATAACAAATCATCATTATCATCACCAACTCAGGTGGTGGTAATGGTTATGATGATGATGGTGGTGGTGGTGGTGTTGATGGTGATAGTGGTGGTAGTGATGGTGGTGCTGGAGATAGTGATGGTGGTGGTTGTTCCTGCCAGATGAAGGTATGGAATGTGCAATGCATTGGATCTATGGAACCAACTAGGATTTTTTAAATCAGTAGATCTATGTATCAAAGGTCAGCTGAAACAGGCTTAACAGCAACAACACTATCGACAATAGTAATACAAACTTAGCCAATGAAGGAAAATCTATGCAGTCATTTATCCTGTTAGAAATAGCAGCTAAATCTCCCCCAAACCACACTCTACTATCTTATGAAAAATAAACATTGTATAATGTGCAGGGAATATACCATTGTAGAAGAAAAGATTGTTTGGTCATAGGCTTGGAATGGTCATTGATCATAGATCTACTTTATCAGGTTTGACCTGGGGCTAAACAACAACAGTTCCAAAAACAAGAATAAGAACAGGGATTAGGACCAGTATTGACTGTCTGGTAAATTTCCTGCATTTATGTAGGATCAGATGGCAAGAGATTGATCATGTCTTAAAGAATGTCTGGGAAAGTGAAAAAAAACATAAGGAAGTACTGAAATATTGGAATTTAGGTTATCTATACCTAAGACTTCCTCTACCTTGATTTAAGATATTCAAATTTCAAATTAAAAAACCTACATCGTAATTTGATGTAACAAACATGAATTTTTTGTGATTTTGAAAGGTGTGTGTGTGCATGCGTGCGTGCGTGCATGCATTCATATACATGTATGTGTATCTTTCTGGTGCAACAGACACATTTTTGAACTATCAATAGAAAAAAGTCTTCATTCAGTTGACAAGTAGTCAAGACATATATTTCTACCATTTTTAACAAATACTTTGTCTATTGGTGGAAAATAGTCCTTTACTGCTTTGTAGAACAGCACCCAATGATATTATATGTTCCTGTTTAAGTAAAACTTTTCCTTGGATACCAACAAATCTTTAACTTTTTTAAGACACATGATGTTTTGGTATGCGTAGCCAAAAAGAGCAAAATGTTTTTTCTGTTGAGACTGAAATTGATATTGTTGGGTGCATGCAGAAAACAAAGGATAAAGTGCCTAAAACAACTTTATTAGTAAGTAAAACTATATATATATATATATATATATATATATATATATATATATATATATATATATGTTTCATTGGGCCAATGGATCAGCCTCAAAGTCTTTTCAGCTTGTATCACCCGGGTCAATCAATCAGCCTGAGTGTCACAAGAGGGTTAAGTAATTTCTTTCATTCATCCTTGATGATAACAAATTCTTTTAGTAAATGGAGATCACAATAAATTTGAAACTTAGCCTCCCCAAAGCATTTTTGTTTACTTTCCAGCATAAATATATATATATATATATATATATATATATATATATATATATATATATATATATACGTACACATAGATATGTTATCACCATTTTACGGCCACTTTTCATATTGGCATAGATTAGACAGGTCGTTAGGGTCACAGTCAGTTATTTTGGAGTTACTAATCTCAAAGGTGGCAAGGGCCACATCTTGCATGTATGTTTCATTTTTGCCATGGTTTCCTGAACTGGAGCCCCCACTGATTACCAACCATTTACAGAACATATTGATAGCAGCACTGGAAAAGTTGACATCTCTTTGACAAAATGAACAGGCTCTCTTGACCCTACACTCCAGAGTGCATTTTACTGAAGCACCAGCACTAGTGGGGTTGATTTTTATCCTAAAAGTTTAATGAGTCCTCACTACTATGATGTGTTCATTCCCTCAGAGCTACATGGATAAAGAGGCGAATAGAAAATAGAGTAAAGAGAACCAGGATGAGTAGAGGGGAGGCAAAAAAGGTGTAATGTTAAAAACAGTGATTAAGGCGAGGAAGCAATGGATAGTAATAGAAATTGATAAATGGTAAGTGGGGGAGGATGATGGATGTCAATATGAAGTAATCTGAGATGAGGCATGGGGTAGGAAGTGTATATGGGTTAATGGTAGAGTGTATGGTGTACATGAACATCTGAAGTGATCTCTTATATATACTCCTTGAGATGGACAGGAGTGTGAGGTTGGTAAGGAATACAAGGGGTTATGTGTTACAGAGATGAGAAGGTCAGAGTAATCCAATCAGACTGGAAGCATGGTTACAGTGAGGAGATAGATATTCACTGCAATCGTTAGTCATACCAATAACAAAATATAAAATGAAAATGGAAACAAAAAATGATAGAGAGATGAGTGCTTAAAGGCATGAGCATTGGAGACACAAGCAATAGAGGTGTAGGTGATAGACAGATGGGTAACATTGGTTTGAGTGATAGTGGTGTTAAAAAGATGAGAGAATATATATATAGAGAGAGAAGATGTAGATTTGATTCTTTCTCTCTCTCTCTCTCTCACACACACATACGCACATGCACACACAAACACACAACATGCTCTCCAGTCTTGTTAACCAATCAAATACTTGATGGACATGCCCTCCATCTCTACCAATTTTAATATATGTTCCATCTTGCTTGCACAAGTGGGCAGATCTCCCACAATGATGGCACCAACTGATGTGGTCCTTTGTCAGCCCTTCAATGTGATGCAACAAGTTCAGATCAGTCTTCACCACTTTATCCTAAGGCTTTCTTGGTCTCCATCTTCCACTGTTTCTGTATATTTTGAGCACATGACACTTCTTTATACAGCTGTCCTCCTCTATATGCATCACATGAGCATACCAATGCAGTTTTCTCTTTTGCAGACTACATTTGATTCAACTTGCATTCAGCTGTTCTCTCAGCTCATTTGTACTTTGTCATTCATGTGCACTAATATTACACATCCAGTGGAACATACTTTATTTCTTTCTATTTTTCACAAATGCTCTGCATTCAAGGCCCACATCTTACTATCATGGAACACTGTACATTATACATAAGCACCATACAATCAACCTTTCACTCTCAAGGAAAAAAAACCTTTTGTTGTTAGCAGAGGCAAATAGCAACTTGAAACTTTTCCAACCCCTTTTTCACTCTGATTAAAAATACTTTCAGAAACCCACCCCCACTGATAATTAGAGTGTCTGAGTAACAAAAGCCATCAGCTACTCTTATAGAGCCACCTGGGCATATGAAAGACTTTATTTTACATGCACTTTTAGTGCATGAGTACCTGCTGCATGTAATGATTGCCTACACCATTAGCTGCTTTTATCTTGCAATACCTCTTTTGTGCTGATGGTTTACACTGGGTACTGTGTGGAATTCCTAAGCTCCTTTTCTATATATTGAGCATAGTCATTTCCTTGATAGCAGGGTCCTGTTTTCTCTCCTATTTATTAATACTTTGGTCTTTGCTAAGTTTACATTGAGGCTTCTCAATTCTTGGTTTTGCTTCCATGTCTAAATTTCTTCTACAGATTCCGTTACAGATTCTGCTATAAGAATTAGATAATCAGCATATAGGAGTTTTCATAAGCAGCCAGTCTTAAACTTCTCTGTTATGGCTGAGAGAATTATAATAAGATAGAAGGGCAACTGAGATCTGAGTCCTAAAGGACGTCTAAGTAAATTCATTGCAACTAAATTCAAACTAGATTCATTATAAAACTCATGTTTGCATAGATCATGTAAGATTTGCTCAGGCAGAATTTTCTGTGGCCAGATGCACTGCCTGTTATCAATTCTCACCTGTTTGCACAAGTAATAATATTCTCCTAGTCCAATAAACAATGAACAGCCCAGATATGCTTTTACAGTGGATTGCAGAGAAATGATAACATTTGTATGAATAGTGATTCTTTATTTACAATTAGCACATACAGTGGAAATATGCACTCAGTTGCAAGCATACACACACACACACACACATACACACACATGACAGGCTTCTTCCAGTTTTAGTCTAAAAAATTTCACTCACAAGATATTAGTCAACTCGTGGCTATAATAGAGGACATCTGCCAACAGTGTCCATGCAGTGGAATTGGACTCGAGTCATGTGGTTGTAATGTGAACTTCTTATCCATGCAGTCATGCCTATACACACACACAATTTGAAAAACACAGGAAAATTATGCCTGATTTACATCAGAATTTTACCATTTATTGAATTTACATTAATTTTATGTATTTCATTTGCATTATTATAATGATTTGGAAATAATTTGCTTTCCATAGTGAATAATTAATATTTATAGTTTTAGTTTGGGTGACCACCACCTACTTTGCCTACCCAGACAGCATGTCTCAGGATTAAAGATACAAAGTAAAGGCACAAGTGCTTCATCAGTATTAAATATGATAGTGTATCATTTGCTATCCAAGAAAGTCACAGAAAAGAATACAAATATCATGGTAGAGATATACTTACTCTTTTACTTGTTTCAGTCATTTGACTGTGGCCATGTTGGAGCACTGCCTTTAGTCAAGCAAATCAACCCCAGGACTTATTCTTTCTAAGCCTAGTACTTATTCTATTGGTCTCTTTTGCTGAACCACTAAGTTACGGGGACGTAAACACAGACACACAAACAGATACACACACATATATACATATATATATATATATATTATATATATATATATATATATATATATATATATATATACACAACAGGCTTCTTTCAGTTTCCGCCTACCAAATCCACTCACAAGGCTTTGGTCGGCCCAAGGCTATAGTAGAAGACACTTGCCCAAGGTGCCACGCAGTGGGACTGAACCCGGAACCATGTGGTTGGTAAGCAAGCTACTTACCACACAGCCACTCCTACTTTAAAATTTCTTGTAAAAATAAATGCTTATTTTTAGATATAAGGGAATATTGAATAGTAAACACAGAAGGAAACTAAGATTGTGCACTTTAAGATATAATGTAGAGGCTATACAACATAGTAGGAGGAGGAAGAGGAGGGGGAATATTATTAAGGATATCAATAACTAAGTTATTCTCGAAACATTTCAAGTGTGACAAAATGTGATCTGATAGCCTAAAACTGATATGATTTTCTACAATTGCTACAGCAAATTATCTGAGAACATATGTTACCTCTTACTGGTGTTGTGTAGTATTATGATGGAGGTGGATATATAAATAGTGTACATAATCAAGTAAACATTTTATGGAGTAGATAACTCTTGTAGAACATAACTAGGGCTGTAGGCAGCATGTTATCTTATACATCTAATGTATAAGTTAAGCTTTTAGATAGTTACTAGCAGTATTGCCCGGCGTTGCTCGGGTTTGTTTCGACCCTTTAGAATTGGAATTTTTGAAAAGTAAAAATTTTGCATTATGTAGCTTGTTATTCTCTTTAAGTGAACATTTTTCTGGTTGAAATACACCAAAAAATGGCGACACAGCAGTAAAAAAATGGTAAAAAATAGGGCTTTTCATAGAAAAAAAAGTACCTTTTTGATGTAAATAATTTTTGGTGTTAACATGGTCCGATTTGAATTTTTTCTTCTACGGAAGGAAGAGCAAGCCTTCTTCTATCATACCCTCAATTTTAGTCAACTTGTGCTGCAAGGTCTCGGAGGAGATAGTGTTAGTTGAAGGCTACCAAACCTGCCATACACAGACAACTTCAGCTTTATATATATAGAGATGTCCTTTCTGCTACAGGCACAAGGCCTGAAATGTAAGAGGAGGGTGCAAGTCAATTACATTGATCTCAGTACATGACTGATACTTATTTTATCAACCCCGAAAAAATGAAAGGCACAGATGACCTCATTGGAATTTGAATTCACAATATAGGGACAGAAGAAATTCTGCCAGGATTTTTGCCCAGCATGTTAATGATTCTTATTTCTTTATTGCCCACAAGGGGCTAAACATAGAGGGGACAAACAAGGACAGACAAAGGGATTAAGTCGATTACATCGATCCCAGTGCGTAAGTACATTGACCCCGAAAGGATGAAAGGCAAAGTCAACCTCGGCGGAATTTGAACTCGGAACGTAACGGCAGATGAAATACCGTTAAGCATTCTCGCCCAGTGTGCTAACGTTTCTGCCAGCTCACTGCCAGCATGTTAATGATTCTGCTACTTTGTCACCTTAAGCTTTTACTTAATTATATGACCATTGAGAAATATGTGTCAAATCTTCTCAAATCATACTCAATCACATTGAATAATATAATGTTGCAACATCAGTCATCTTCTGTCAGAAATTATCCTAGGTTAACCTTCTAGCATTTAAACTGACCAGATCCAGCCCAAATATTCTACATCTTTTACATTCATACTGGCCGCATCTAACCTCTCACACCAAACCTGCACCAACATTCTAGAAAAAAAAAACCCAATTACATCATCAAATCCTCAAAGCTACAAGATAATGCATAATTAATTCGAAACAATTTGGATAAAAAAACAAAAGGATTACATTTGACAGAGTAATCTGAACACTAAGGGGTTAAAAGCATGTCAACCAAAATGTAAGCACCCCCACATACTGAAAGACCTACAACCCCTAAAGGTCCCAGGTACAATCACTGATGATTTGTGCAGGAGCATCACAAGATGATGTGTATATATATATTTACAAATTTCATATATATGATGATAATGATATATATATATATATACACACACACACATTATGTGTGTATGTGTATAAGTGTTCATGCATGTGTGTGCACACATATACACATGCATGTGAAAGCCTACATATGTCAATAAACTTTGTCAAGCAGTCGCTGTTCAAGATATCAGAAAAAAAGAAGAAAACTTGAGACACGGGGCTCCTGCAACATTCCTTTTGTTAATTGCTATTGCATTCTATCTTATCCTCCTCCCTCCCACCTCTGTCACCTCCACTTCATCTTGCTTGCCACACTCCCCCATCTCTACCCCCCCCGCACACACACACACACACACACACACACACACTTCACCCTGTTGTTATTTGTTTTCTTCTTTTATGTGTGTTATCAGCTTCCTTTCTGTCTGTCTGTGTTTCAGCTCCATGCCTTGCCAGGCTTGCCTGCCGTAACAACAATCAGCTGCAGACAGACAGCACGTGGCTGCACTACGGTACAGAGGCAGGGAAGGAGGATGGGGATGGACTAACAGAACCAATAAGCAAGGCTCTCGACTGATGGCACGAACCACATACATCTGTAACACCAGCAGCAACAAGCTAATGACAGAGATTTCTATGCAATTTTTCAACATGCAAGAAATATCAGCCAAAATCTCTTTCATACTACAACCTACTGTTTTGTTTGTATTATTTTTTTTTTATTTTAAAATTGGATAATGTAATTCTAGATAAGATATATAAAAAAAAAAAAAAAAGATGGAATTGTAACAGCTGGAGTGATTTTAATCATAGGGCTAGGGTCAGTTGGATGAGGTTTGACCTTGGGCTAAACAACAACCGCATAAACTACCGTATTTTCCGCACACAAGTCAACATAGTATATGGTGTAAACACGGAGTGTAAACCATATCAGTAATGAAGAACGGACATAAAACTGTTGATGATGTGCACAAACACACACACGCATGCATGCGCGCATGCACGCCCATGCTTTTGCACCTGTGCCTCCATGCACTTTTTTGGTCCTCCAAAGTTGTCTTGGTGTATAAGTTGACATAGCTTTCTTAACTGTAGATTTTGATCTGAAAAATTTAACTTGTATGCTGGAAAATTCAGTAGTGAGATAAGTTTTACATGTTCATCAAATCCAAAATGGAAACCTACAAGTTTGGCATCTAAGGTTTTCGGACAACTGACCAGTAAGATATTGAAGATGACCATGGTTAGTATAGCTGATCTAATAGCTGTATGTGTGATATAAAGTCTGTTGGTCTTGTAGAGCTCATACAATGTAGCAACAACGCCAGTCAATAGGCCTGCTAAATCTTCCTCAAAGAATACATTGGACAGTCTGAGTAAAAGACAGGCCAATCAGAACTGAACTGCCTGATCTGGTGCTAAACAACAGTAATAACAGCAGGAACAAGAAATGCAGGCTGCAACAGTAACAACTGCAACTAAAAGTCACAAAAGCAACAATACTGCTGCTGCCAACAACAACAGCAGCCATTCAAGAATTTGGACCTGGAGATCTCCATTTCCAGCGACTTTGAGGGCCATTCTGAAAAGCTCTATCTGCGACGATTTCATCTCAATCGAAGGAGAGGGGCTTTCTCCGTCCGGGTTGTGGATCCGTGGAATAAGCTGCCGGACGAGATGGTGAAGATGCCAACGACCGCTCGGTTCAAAGTCTCCCTTGACCACAAGTGGCCTGAACTCTTTACATGAACACTACCCTGTACATAACTCCATGTCCCCCTACATGGCCTTGCTTTTTGCTTTTTGAGCAAAAAAACTAACTAACCTCCCAGTGGTGCCGAGAGTCAACGAAGAGCCCTCAACTACAACAAGATGACCAAAAATTTTTTTTTTTCCATGGTCTGGGGTCTCCCACCTCTAAGCACTAGACCATCACCTAATCACCCTTACCCGGCTTGTTGCTTAACAACAACAACAAGTTGGATATGAAAACAACATTTGACATGACCTGAGTTTGACTGCACTACAATAACAACTAATAATAATTGTATGGTAGCAAGGGGACAGGAGGGAATGTTAAGGACTATGGGATGTCCTCAAGTATTTGATTGGTTAACAAACATGATATATGTCTGCTTAAATGCAGCTAAATGGGTGGGGTGGGTGGGTGGGGTTAGGCTGCAACAGTAGCTTAAGCTACACAAGCAACAATAACTGATAAGTAAGTAATAACAACAACAGCAGTAACACTACAACACTAAGAACAACAATGATACCAATAACAGATCTAGCTGCAACAGCTGCATTAACAACAACAGCAAAAAAACACAACTATGTAAAACAAGGGACAGTTGCATAAAAAACTGCATTAGCAACAGCAGAAACAACAACAATCGTTTTTGTTGTTGTTTTTGCATTCATTATTGACAGTGGTACAGTTTTAGTAGAGAAGTAGGGGGAGAGGAGAGAAAGAAAGAAAGAAAGAAGATAAGAAGGGTGAGGGCACGCGTATAAGGATCTAGGTGGTGGAAGGGCGATGTAAGGATTGTGGCCCGAGTGTAGTAGTAGTAGCAGTAGTGGGGGGGGATTAGTGGAAGGGTATGTTACGGAAGGGGCGAGGGTGGGGTGGTGGTGTTGGTGATGGCGGTCGTGTTGCTGCCTCCATGTTTTTGTGAGGAGGAAAGGGGCGGCAGAGGTGGCGAGGTTGACAAGCTTTGCATGTGCATCTATGTGCATGTGTGTAGGTGGGTGGTGAGATGGAGAGCAGTGTGAGGCAGAGGCAGGACTAGAGCATTCCAACTGAAGAATGGAGGGAGTGAGAAGACAAAGGAAAAAGAAAGGGCGGGGGTAGGGGGAGTAATGGGGGGGTTCTTTTTCAGCAGAAGAGGGAAGCCGGCAGCATTGGTGGTGGAGTGGAGGGGGAAGGTGGTGTTGGTGAATAAGACAACAGTGGTGATGATGGTGATGATGATGATGACTGATGATGATAATGATGATAGTGTTGGTTGTGAATGGATGGGTGGGTATTATTAAGTAGGCAAGAACTGGTAAGGTGCTGACGACAGGGTGGGTGCTGAGAGTGTGGGGGTACACAGAGGGGTGTTGTTAAGTAAGAGGTGAAGGGGATAATATGCCATGTGCCATTATGTGTAAAGCATATGCATGGCATGTGTGTGTGTGTGTGTGTGTGTGTGTGTATGAATGTGTATATGTGTGGAGATGCATGCATGCTTGTTTCTGTTTTTTTGTTATCGCTTTTGTATATTTTTTAGCTTTTTTTTTTTATTATTATTTATCTAATGTTATTTTGATTATATGTTTACATATTCTGTATTTCTTCTGTATTTACTCGGCTGCCTCACTATGGACACAGAAATAGACATGTCTGCACAATAATGTACCTCCTCCCTCACTTCTCTTTCTCTCTCTCTCTCTCCCTCTCCTCTGTATCTCTAGAGGAACACACAGCTACGTCCATCGCACAGACATGTACACACAACATCTCACTCAGACTTTCACTCTCTTCTCAGTATCTCTCTCGAAAGGCACAGTGATAAGTCCATCACATAGGACACACAGACACATCTATACAACAATCTCTCTCTGTCCATCTCTCTATCTCTCTCCCTCTCTTTTTCTCTGACTGTCTTTCTGTCTCTCTTCCTCTCCAATATCCCTAGAGCAGTGTTTCTTAACCATTTTTGTCCCATACCCCTCTTCAATTTAAAAAATGAAATGCACTCCACCATGAACAAATTTACAAATTTAGTATCATCATCATCATCATTTAACGTCCGTTTTCCATGCTAGCATGGATTGAATGGTTCGACCGGGGTCTGGGAAGCCAGGAGGCTGCACCAGGCTCCAGTCTGATCTGGCAGCGTTTCTACAGCTGGATGCCCTTCTTAATGCCAACTACTCCGTGAGTGTAGTGGGTGGTTTTTATGTGCCACCGGCACAGAAGCCAGTCTTTCGTCATTGCCCCTGTGATGCCCAATGTTCGAAGGTCATGCTTGACCTCCACATCCCATGTCTTCCTGGGTCTACCTCTACCCCAGATTCCTTCAACTGTTTGGGAGTGGCACTTCTTCACACATCTCTCCCCATCCATCCATAGTACATGACCATAACAGCACAAACGTTTCTCTTGCATGCCACATCCAATGCTTCTTATGTCCAACATTTCTCTCAGGGCACTTACACTCTGTTGTGTGTGCATAATTACATTACACATCCAGCAGATCATGCTAGCTTCATTTCTTTCGAGCCTCTGCAGTCACGGCCCATGTTTCACTGCTGTGAAGCATGGCAGTTCGCACACATGCATCGTACAATCTACCTTTCATTCTGAGCGAGAGACCCTTTGTCACCAGTAGGGGTAGAAGCTTTCTAAACTTTGCCCAGGCTATTCTTATTCTAGTGGTAACATTCTCTGAGCATCCACTACTAACTTGGTCACCTAGGTAGTGGAAGCTATCAACTACTTTTAGTTTCTCACCCTGGAGTGTGATGGAATCTGTTTTCTAAGCATCTGTGATGTCTATTGCCCCTATGCATCTGCCGCACAGGAAAGCTATCTTTTCGGTTAATCTTCCTTTGATGTTGCTGCACCTCTTATGTGTCCATAGCTTACACTGGGTACAGCATATGGAGTTTCTACCTACACTTTTCTCCTCCCTATTCTTTGCCACTCTGCCTCTTACTTCAACTATACTTCTTCTGCTTAGCAAGTTTCATTTCTCTCTTTTTACCTTTTCCTTTCAACTAAGTGTGACACACACAACAGGTACGTACCTACATAACTACATAGGTATTAGCATATTAATATAACAATTTTGATAACTTGGAAATATATTTGGGAATAATCGAAATAAACCCAGATCAAATGGCAGCCAGGAGAGCTTCTAATGCTGAGAGTATGCAAATACTTAGGAACCTTTAAACTCCTGAACAAGCTGCATCCAGGAGAGCATCAAATGCTCTTACAAAGAGGAGCAAAAGGGCATTAGAAACACCTGAATAAGCATCTAATATAGCCAACATGAGAAGAGTAAGGGATTCAGAATCACTAGAGCAATCAGAAACCAGCAGGGCATCCAATATTGTACAGGAGGTAGCTTAAAATAGATAGATAGATAGATAGATCAAATTAAATACACAATCAAAAGAGCTTTCATGCTATTATTATACTTGAAAAGGCATATTTATAAAATACGCCATGTATCTATCAGACTCTGTTTATGCATTATATATATATATATATATATATATATATATATATATATATATATATATATACATACTGAATATATACACACATATTATTATACTTGGGGGTGGTCATCTTTTGCTAATTAAACACACTATATGTTTGATCTTTTATCACACATTCTGTGACTGCTTCAGCAACTCACTGTCCCATGGAATAGGCAATCCAAGGGGAGACACATAGGACAGAGAGTCACTGAAAAACTCCCAGAATGTGTGACAAAAGACCTTTGATAGAAATAATACTGATAAAGCTAAAGTGAAAATCAAATAAATAATGAGTTTAATTGGCAAAAGATGACCTTCCCCAAGTATAGCAATATCTGTCTCATCACATGTTTTCACATCAAGAACTGTGCAAAACAAATACATAAATGTGTCAAAAGTAAATAACAGAAACTTGCCACAAAGCAGAAGAGATATTCAGAGGAGGAACTCCCATCTGACAAGTGTTTTGGCCCTTATACCTGAAACTCTACAGGAGCCGGGTCTACACAGGTCATGACTCGTAGGTGGCCTCCTGCTACCTTCCAAAATCCTCTCTTCAGCAGAATTTGAACCTGAGGTGTTCTTTTGTTCCTAGGTTTCTGTTGCAGCCCATCAAGCCACTGGTCCATTCATCATTCCTCTTCGCCCTTATCCACAGTGAGCTCTTTTCAGCAACATCAACAAGCATTTGATTGTGGCAGTTCTTCTGCGGCCTTTGATACCCAAGTAGCCAACAGGTTGATGTGGCCATGAATCCTCTTGATCCAACTTCAACTGGCTTCACAGTACGTTAGTAACCCTCACTCCCCAGCTGCTTTGCTAGCTCACCATATTTGCTCATCTTAAAGATGTGTATACACTTATTCTTTTCTTTTATTTGTTTCAGTCATTTGACTGTGGCCGTGCTGGAGCACCACCTTTAGTTGAATAAATTGACTCCAGGACTTATTCTTTGTAAGCCAGGTACTTATTCTATCAGTCACTTTAGCCAAACTACTAAAATATGAGACGCAAACACACCACCATCGGTTGCCGAGCAATGGTGGGGGGACAAACACAGATACACAAATAGATACATACATACATACATATATATATATAAATATATATATATCATCATCATCATCGTCGTCGTCATCATTTAACGTCCACTTTCCATGCTGGCATGCGTTGGACAGTTTGACTGGGGACTGGTGAGCCAGAAGACTGCACCAGGCTCAATTTGATCTGGCAAAGTTTCTACAGCTGGATGCCCTTCCTAACACCAAACACTCCAAGAGTGTAGTGGGTGCTTTTACATGCCATCGGTATGAGAGCTAGTCAGGCAGTTCCAGCAACGACCACACTCAAAAGGTGTTTTCTACATGCTACTTGCACAGGAGCCAGTCCCGCAGCACTGGCAACGACCACACTTGAATGTTGTTTTCACATGTGCACTGGCAACGATCACACTCGAAGGGTGCCTTTTACATGCCACCGGCACGGGAGCCAATCCATGGCCCTGGCAATGATCATGCTCCACTGGCACAAGTGCCAATCAGGTGGTACTGTCATTGGCCACGTCAGTAATTTCAATTTGATTTCACTTACCTAATAAGTCTTCGCAAGTAAAGTTTATTGTCCAATGAATGAGGGATACACATAAGTGGGCTGGTTACACCCCATGCTCAGATGTGCTTTTAACATTCCACTGGCATGAGTGCCAATCCGGCGATACTGTCATTGGCCACGTCAGCGATTTGGATTTTAATTTTGATTTCACTTGCCTCAATAGGTCTTCACAAGCAAAGTTTATTGTCCAATGAATGAGGGGTACTCATAAGTGGCTGGTTACACCCACTGGCATTGGCCATGGGCTATGGTCTCACTTGTCTTTTCGATTGTTCTCAAGCACAGTATATCTCCAAAGGTCTCAGTCACTAGTCATTGCCTTGGTAAGGCCTAATGTTCGAAGGTCGTGCTTCACCACCTCATCCTAGATCTTCCTGGGTCTACCTCTTCCGCAGGTTCCCTCAACTGCTAGGGTGTCACACTTTTTCACACAGCTGTCCTCTTTCATTCGCAACACATGACCATACCAGCCCAATCATCTCTCTTGTACACCACATCCAATGCTTCTTAAATCTAACTTTTCTCTCAGGGAGCTTACACTCTGTCGTGTATGCACACTGACATTACACATCTAGCGGAGCATACTGGTTTCATTCCTTGCCAACTTATACATGTCCTCAGCAGTCACGGCCCATGTTTCACTGCCATGTAACATGGCTGTTCGTACACGTGCATCATACAGTCTACCTTTTACTCTGAGTGAGAGGCCCTTTGTCACCAGCAGAGGTAGGAGCTCTCTGAACTTTGCCCAGGCTATACTGATTCTAGCAGCTACATTTTCTGAGCATCCACCCCTGCTGGTGACTTGGTCCCCTAGGTAACGGAAGCTATCAACTACTTGTAGTTTTTCTCCCTGGAATGTGACAGAAGCTGTTCTCTGCACATTTTCAGTGTTTATAGCACATGAGCATTTGCCACATACAAAATCTATCTTCCCAGTTAACCTTCCTTTGATATTGTGTCCATAGCTTACACTGGGTACATCTTATGGAGTTTCTACCTATGCCTTTTCTACAGATTGAGCAAGGCCATCTACCTGGATTTCATAAATGGAAACTGGAAGAAGCCTATTTCAAACATATAAAAGTGTGTATGTGTGTGAGTGTGTGTGTGTGAGAGAGAGAGAAATTTCTCAAGGTATTGCCCCAGCATGGCTGCAGTCTTATGACTGAAACAAGTAAAAGATAAGAAACTGTTTAGAATTAATTGTGCATTATTTTGTAGCTTTGAGATCTTGATAATGTGATTGCTTATTTTTAGAGCAATATTGTAGGGCAGGTGTAACCAGCTATATCTGGCTATTTTGAACACATGAAAGAGGCAGAATATTTAGGCTAGATATGGTCCGCTAAAATGCTAAAGGGTTAACTCTTTAGTATTTAGATTACTGTCGAATGTAATGCTTATTTACTCACATTATCTTGAATTATTCATCTATTATCATGTAGCTTTGAGATTTTAATGATATGATTGTTTATTTTTAGAATGACATTGTAAGGTAGGTGTGACAGGTTGGATCTGGCTGTTTCGAATATAAAACAGACAGAATATTTGGGCTGGATAAGCTGAAGGATTAAAGATGGTTTGGCTATTTCTAGCAACCACACACAAGTTCCCTTAATGGCTTGTGATAATTGATAGCAATGAGTTTACAGGATGGAAGTGATAATGCAACAGTGTGGTGAAGAGTAATGATGATGGTGTTGGTGGTGTGTGCAACAGTAATAGTAATAGTAGCAACAGCAGCCAAGACAACAGTAATAGCTGAATAACTCTGGCTACACCTCAATTTTTAGAGATAGCTGATTGGAGGATGTTTCTGTCACTGTCTTAGCTGTGATCATTACTTTGTAACTGTCCAAACATTCACATCTGAAATGTGTTGTCCACAATGTTGGGTGGTGGGAAGTTCTTTGAATGACATTGAACTATCTCAGTGAGCATGTCTAGTGACAATATTTGAATACTTTACTAGGTTTATAGTTGCTATTGTCAATTAACCCTCAAGTCAAAGCAGATACAACAAACCTATAATTAAAACCATTCCAGTTATAATAATCCTGTCTGTTTACTATGTATCTATGTGTACACAATCTAATATAGCTTTCCATTTTGTAATATTGTGGGAATGGTTTCAGGGAGATTTGGCTGCTATTTTTAGCAAGATGAACAACCATGCATAGGCTCATTATTTGGCTCAGTGTGATGATAGTTGATGTTGTAGTGTAGTCCCAGGTCAGCTCTGTGACCTACAAATCTATTGTTCCCTATATACCATACCTTTGCTTAATTAAGGAACATCCAGTACATTCCACCAAGCAGTGGTTAATTGCATTTTAAGGGTTAATTTGGTGAAGGGGTGACTGTGATAGCTGCGTTAACAGCCGAAGGACAGTCAGATCATGGAGACAAATAAGGGTTACAATGTCAATGTACCACGAAGAAAGAGATAGTATTTCTGGTGGTTGAAATAGGTAGACAAGCAGGGCTGGAAGAATTGTAGTGAAAATGATGTTTCATGATGGGGATGTATAGTATGATGCTGATGGTGGTGGTGGTGAAGAGATGGTTAGGATGTTGCAATGTGAGAAGGCTTGAGGTAAGATTCACAGCTGGGTATTAATGAAGGATGAGGGTGAGGTTTAGGATGGGGAAGGTTTAGAATGGCATAAAACATCTGATGCTGAGCTTTGCATTGCTACCCTTCTTCCACTGCTTAATGTGTGTGTGTGTGTGTGTGTGTGTGTGTGCATGTAAGTTTGTATGTATTTATATGTGTGTGTAAATGACTATAAACATACGATATTTAGATACATAATCTGTACATATTAATGCCTATATATGTATAAAAGTATATTTGTACACATGATATGCACATCTGAATGTTAAGCTTGTGTGTGTATATATATGTGTGTGTGTGTATATATATATATATATATATATATATATATATATATATAAATTATATATATATAAAATATTACACACACATATATATATATATATATATATATATATAATATTAGGGAATAAATCCAAACTTACAGGGAAAAATCAGATTTAGGATTGAATTCAATTTTATAGTAAAATATTATACTATATTAAATTAGAGATAAAACCACTATTAGGCAAATCAAACAATGAAAAACTTAAGCCAATACATAAAATTAATTAATTTAAATTATTTTAAATATATATCAAAAGTATTAAAAGATTAATAAAAGATAATGATTAAGACACTACGATTGTTATTTGAGATGCTCTGTGTTTCATTCAATTAATTTTAAATATAACAGAGAATTTAGTAAAATAACTTTGTTATCATTAAGCTAGTGTTAGGAACATAAACTGTGACTAAGGTTTGGTGGAAGATTTTAATTTGAAACTTAAGAAAACAAGACATTTGTACTACAGAGTCAGAGCCAGTTTCAGCCAGGTTGGTAACGAAAGGGTTAAGGCTGTTTTTCATGCAATAAACCAGCTGACATGAAAAACTACAAGGAAAAGGCAGTTACTTTAAGTGAGCAAAAAAGTGAAAAAAGATCAAATAAATAATTGGTGATTACTCAATTTTCTGAAGATATTCAATTGAAAGTAGAAAAGACTAATTGATTACAAACCCATGTCTAAAGAGCTTATCTCGAACCAGTAAAGCTCCTCTGCAACATTGCCAGGCCAGGGACTTTTGGTAATGGGCAAACTGTGGTATGTGGGACTTTCTAGATGGCATGCCTAATGAAAAATTACCTTAATTTTTTTAGTAATGTAGCTCACTTGAAGATGAACCAAGTCTCATGTGGCCCATTTCTTGGAAAAAGTTGCCTGTGCTTGTTCCAGATATAGATTACTAGATGTTTCAAGCTTCTTCACTTCATTACTGTTCTATCAGTATTCCAGTTGCTGCAGAGAGGAAATCTTGGAAGATCATTGAATTACATCTAGTTCAGTCCGCACAGATTGAACTAAAAGAAGACTACAGCAGGAGTCAATAACATAAATGATTGAGAACAGGAGTAACATGAATTCTTTTAGTCTCGTTCTTCAGTATCCACCTTGCCAGTTATTTGCTTGTTGTTACTATTGCATGTTGTTGCTATCTTGGTAATGTGTCAAAAGTCATGTAAGGGGTCTGAATTTAAATTTTTTTTATAGTTTTAATTACTTTGTTTTGTATTTTTCTTTACAGATTCTGTAAAGAAGACCTTGACAATTAAACATGGAAAAATTCATTACCAAACAACACACAGAAATTATGAGGATCAATAATACTAAGCTAACAAGTATATTGTCACCATTACAACATGAGAAATTCTCCAAGGGAATCAAGGATAAGATATCTTATTGGTAATTTTGAGAAGTAGGATTCAATAAGTGACATTCTATGAATAGGCAGACATTGCCCAGTTAGGAGCAAAGCTATAGTTATGCATGTAAGGAAGAGTGTTGCAGAAGACCCAACCCCATTGATTTAAAGGCAGTCTAAACAGGTTGGAGTCTCCCAGACATCACTCGGGTATATGCTTAAAACCTTGAATGTGTTTCCATATAAGATGCAGTTAGTGCAAGTACTGAAGTCAGCAGATTATGTCCGCAGACACAATATGCAGTCAGATTTCAAGAATTAGCAAGAGGAAATCCAAAATTTATCTACAAGCTGATAATGACAGATGAAGCACATTTTTATTTGAATGGCTTCATTAAAAAACACAATTACAAGATTTAGGATTCAGAAAATCAGGATCAAGAAAAAGTCTAATTGAGATGTCACCAGACAGTATTTCTGATCAAAGTACAAATCATTAAAGTAGATCCAATATTATATCTATTTCTTAGGTTATCATGTCTACTAAATCAAACATAACAATGATCTAAACACTGAATCATAATTCTAATTAATTAGAATCGTTAGCATGCCAGGCAAAGTGCTTAGCAGTATTTCGTCTGTCAGTACGTTCTGAGTTCAGAATTTCTTCAGAAAAGAAATTGCATAGTGTACAGTCAATGTAGGATGACAGCAGAAAAAGTAAGTAAACTTTACTTTTTTTGAAGACCATGTAGGGACACCTGTCACTATTACTGGAGATGAATATTGGACTATGATAAAAAAATTTCTTATTCCAAACTATTCAAGAGAAACATGACATGTGGCTCCAACACAATGGAGTGACAGTTCATACGGCAAAGGTGACAATCCAATTGCTCAGACAAATTTTTGAGGAAAGAAAAGTTTCTTGAAGTTGCAATATAAACTGGCCGCCAAGTTCTCCAGATCTGATGACCCCTGATTTATTCCTATGGCGCTATTTCAAAGATAAAGTCTATGTTAATATGTCTCAGACACTCCAACAACTGAAGAACAATATTCAGGCTGGAATCAGTGCACAGGAGCCTAAGATACTAAGGAAAATACCCTGAAAGTGGTACATTAGCGCAAAACAGCAAATTAATATTATTTACAAGATGTAATTTTTCACAGCTAGTGTACATTCATTTCCTATCTATTATGAGGCTACATTATTGTAAATTTAAAACAAAAAAATAAAGAAGATATTAAATAAATTAAACACTGAAACCCCTTTGTGACTTTTGGTTTTACTCTGTATAGCTAAGCATGAAGTAATGTATAAATTATTCTTTATAATTCCCAGATCTTACACAGATTGTGAATATGATAGAGCAATCTCTCTTAGTTCTATGTATCCAAATTGTACAGTTATAAGGTTGAAAACAGAATATTTGAAACTTTGTAGCATTAAATAGCATGTTGTTTTCATCAAGCAGCTTCTACATGACACTGAAAACTTTTTATATATTGTTGGCATCATCATAATTTTTGGTTACTTTTGATATACTAGTATATCTAGTAGGAGTGGATGTTCTAATAACTGAAAGTATATCTGTGAGCTCTAATGTAGCAGTAATAACACCAAGACAGCAGGTCCCTGTGGTACTTCTCTCAGAATTGTTAACTTTTTGGGGTATCATTGGTCATAACAACTTGAGATCTGATTTTAAAAAGTCCCACAACTATACTACCATGTAGCTATGTTGAAATCAAGTAGTTTGAAGTGTAATGCATGAGTGGCTTTTTTCAAAATCGTTTGAAAAATGTACATATATAACAATATAAATCATATTTAAATGGTTGAGCAGCTAGTTCAATATCAGGTTGTAATGCTCCACAGAAACTTGAAAGTACTTAGAAGTACAGTTTCTGTACTGAGGAGTATCATTTAACAAGCCATTATTCTCTAGGAACATAATCCCTTTCTCTGACACCATGACTTTGCAGGTATGTGAAGTCAAAGAAATCTGCTTGAATTCATTTATTGTGGTTAAAAATATATTATGGTCTTTATACTTTTTTTATAAAATATATAGGAAATTAAGAATATTTTGGGATGGTTTTGCATAATTGTAGAGAAGTAATTAGGACTAATTCGTTGTATCCATAGTAAATTTTAATATAAATTTTTATATGATGAATGGTTACATTTTTATAATACAAAATGGAAACATTGAAGATTTTATCTGGTTCTATAACTTGCAAGTGCATCAGAAAGCTTGTGAAAACATTGTTGAATTCTTCCTCCAGTATTTCCTTTGTCTTTTAATGGCCACAAGTCATGTATCATATGTTTGCAGCTGATTGATGACACTCATTACCAACCCGGCTGAAACCAGCTCTGGCTCTGAGTACAAATGACTTATTTTCATAAGTTCTGAATTAAAATCTTCCACCAAACCTTAGTCACAATTTGTGCTCCTAACACTAGCTGAATGATAACTAAGTTATTTTACGAAATTCTCTATTATATTTAAAGTAATTGAAAGAAACACAGAGCATCTCAAAATAAATACAGTAACGAAAGTGTTAAGCACAAGTTCTCCAGCTGCCTTGCCATTCTTGTCCAACCAGCTAGAGATATTTCCCTCTACTCTTCTTTCCATGATAATGTTTTCTTGACCTTTGCTACTTTGAATATGGCCATAATAGATGAGCTTTAGTTTTTTTCCACAATGTTCAGGAGTTGTCATCTTTCACCTACTTGTTGTAACACCCATTCATTTGTCCAATGATCTTAGTAAGAGACACAGAGCATTCTCCTATACACCCACATTTCAAATACAATATGTTCACTTAATCTGCTTAGAGTACATGCTTCACAACCACAAATGCCTATTGGCTGAATGATTGCTTGCACTAGCCTTGTTTTTAGCTTAGTTGGTTATTAGTACTTCTTTCAAATAATGGACCTAGTTTGTAATGAAGCATTTTTGCAAATCTATAGAAAACATTTTAAGGTGTGTTTTCCTATTTTCTACAGTCTAAGTTTTCTGAACAGATCTCTCATTTTTGTGGAGAATTTTGCTCTCAATTTCTGAGTGACATTCTGAAATGAATATTTTTTCCCATGTTAATGGTTTATCCATTTAAATAATATAAGTCCTGTGTTCTTTGTCACATGAGAATTTTTCTGTCACTGGGAATGATACTCTCTTGAACATTAACCTTCATCTCAGGGACATGTTCAATGCATATTATTTGCATTGTTGACATAAATTGCTTTCAGATTCATGTCATTGCCTTGCACAGAATCTTGGGTCTGTTCAATTTGCAAATACATCCATTCAAACACACACACACACACAATTTCTACTCTATCCTCATGTTTTTCAACCAATTGTGTGTATACAGTGCTGGTAGCAATAAATAAATAAAATAAAATAGAAAATAGAATAAAAAGCATAAAACCTGATGGGTTATGTTTTAAACAGAAACAGACAAGTTGGGAAAAAAATAATTCATGATTTATGACACAAGTGCCGAATGAACTACAACCAGACCCACAACCAGACCCACAACCAGGTAAAAGTAAACAATGTCAGAAGTGGAAAAGTGGAAAATATATGAGCCAGCAAAAACTTGAGTTGGGAAAACTGAAAGCATCATAGCTTGAAATATCCACATCAACAAACATAATGGCAATAGATTCAAATAACAGTAGGTGTAAACCAATATCTTCTGTTTTTCTGTCAACTCAATGGTGATGACAATAGATTATCTTTTGATACAATATTACAGTGTATGAACTTCATATCAAGCAATAAAGATAATATGTAAATAACAGAAAAATTGAAACCAAACCCACAAGTCATATCCTTATCAAACTGCAACCAAAGTCCTGGAAGAATACTGTAAGGGACTATCCAACTCCCATGTTGCATGTTTTTTAGTTGTGCTTTATTTGGGGAATAAATCACAACTAAGGAAAAACTATCTCTACGATATATTGGTTTCCAATTTTGGCACAAGGCTAGCAACTTTGGAGGTGGGAGGGGATAAGTCAATTACATCGACCTTACTGCTCAACTGGTACTTATTTGGATGAAAGGCAAAGTCAACCTCAGTGGAATTTGAACTCAAAATGTAAAGACAGACAAAATGCCAGTAAGCATTTTACCCAGCATGCTAACAATTCTGCCAGCTTGCTGCCTTATTTCTGTGATATATTAAAGATGATCAATCAAGCACTGATCAGTTAAAATATCAACTGGACTGTTTGTATTATTATTCAATTTTGCCAGTGAAATAATAGTACCATTGTTGCTTCGTAAACAATTGAAAAGTTATCTGCTGCAGAAACAACTCATGTCAAATAGTCATTTGGTTTCTATCAAAATCATGACACCATACAACTTCTCCCTATCCTTTTTCAGACAAACAACAATATCCTGCACATATGTCAAGGAGTATATGTGGCTTGAGTATCAAAGGAGCATTTGATAGACCTTGGCACAATAATCTTTGTACCAAGATGAAATTGAAAGGGATACACAATTTTCAGTTCAGTATAACAACACCACCAGGTCCATAGTTACCTTCAGATGTGTTCATTCTGTTGTAAGTTTTTGAACTGGTGTCCAAGCCAAATACTCATGACAGAGAGAACACAGTTGCAAGCATTTACAGTTATTACAACCATATGACACACCAACGCCCTCTAAATTTTCCTTGATGTTAAAAACTAAATTCAGACGACAATTCTTTCCCCATCTTCTTTAACATCTGTTGACTCTATTCCAACCTCTTCTAACACAAACTACACAACCTATTACTCCCCAACACAAATCCTTCCACTGCACATATATATAAGCCAAGTGTGCAAATACCGTTGTTTCTTTCAAACCAACAAAGCCACTAAACTTGACAATATTTATTCTATTAACCTCAAACAATATGTTCCAGAGCTAATCCTTATTCTTACCAAACTTCAATCTCTCCACAAGGATATACACTGATTTATGAAAATATAGTATGGTGTGTTCTTTTTCTAGAAGAATAACTCCTCTAACTCAGTCAACTCACTTTAAATATCCCAACAAAGGTGACAGAGACAACAATTAACAACTTTCACTTTCATTTTTAATCTCTCATTCTCTTTAATGACCACCAGTATGACTCTCACAAAACCAGTGCAATGTCAACCTACTCTCTTATTTCATACTAATGAGTTCTTGACTTAGAAATTTTGGGAAAGCAATGTTGTTGCCTTCAGAGCCATCCATGCTTTGAATAATGTTTGGCACCTGAATTTCATATTAAAACTACCCATCTATGAGTGGTTCCAACTGTGACTCACCTCTTGGATCAGTAGCTTCCTGTGAGATTACAGTTAAGCCTACCTCTGCAGAACATTGGTCCTCTGAAAATGAATCCTTGCATATATTTTCCCTGTAGCCATCAACTTGGTAAGTGTTCAACAGGAATGTTACTGACATCAGCCCTATAGATCTCAGAAAGCCAGCAAAGAACTTGGTCACAAACCAAACCAGAAAAAAAACAAAACAACCAAGAACATCAGCTCAAGAACATTCTACACTCGAACTACTTCTGTTCTATTTTCATGAATAGTCTTGGCAAAACCTGTGAACATGATCTGTACCTTTAAGCCAATGAACCAATGCTTTGCATCAATAAGATCAGCAACAGAAAGTGGTCTTATTGAAGTGAGCTAACATAGAGACATTGTAAGAATGAAAGTCTGAGCAAATAACTTCTATAATGTTCATCAAAAGCTACTGCTTAGCATGTAAGTAACCACAACAACAGATAAAAAGAAAGCAAGGATTCTGGTGTAAAATAGTATATACTAGTGTAGCATCATTTTGCTTTCACTGTGCAGTAGTCTGTAGAGCTCATGATGTCAGAACCTCAATCTGTTAAGGACTACTGGGTGCTGTCAACTGTAAGTAACTGAATTCAGACACACAATGAGTAAGGCTGCTACTCCCTGAACTAACTAACCAAGATGACTGGAAGGTGACATTTGTGCCATCAAATTTATTACCAAGGAAAAGGAATGCATCAGAGTAAACTCTCTCTAAGAAAAACATTTTGAGATTCTAAATACAACAGAAGTCAAGTGGTGGGAAGCATTTAACTCCTGTCTCCATCATATCTACACAAGGAGGCAGCTATCGATAAAGTGTAAAATCAATGCATTGTGAACTACATCTGTTTATCTGAGACAGCATTGCATACTCAGACAATTGGATAGTATCTGAATGAAAGCTATCAAGATCTCTACAGTAAATAGTAGAGAAGCTGCCTAAGAACTTCCCATGAGCCTACATCACAAGAGATTGCTATAACCCATCAATAGTCAGAGCATGCTACCACTGTAGTATGACATACAATGTTGTACAAGGACTACTACTTTCATGCTGGCACAGACATATACACTCACAATACCCAATGCCAAACTTCATATCTTGGATAGGAGTTTTTCTGCACTCAGCTGCTAGCATATGGTATAAACTTCTGGAAGTTATAATTGGGACCACCTCAGTTAAAGGAATATAAACTTTCAAGAGTAAGTAGACAAACACCTACTGCTACTTTCACTGTGGTCAACTGGAGCCTCTCTTTCAGACCAATTGTCAAATGAGGCTACTATTCAAGTATCACCTCTTCTTCGAAGCCTGTTGGAGTGATATCAAAAGCAAGAATGATGGATAGACAGACAACCAACAAATCTAAAGATTTTCTTTAGTCCCAGGTCAACTCTGATCAAGCTGATGTATTACATTCAAAAACATTCAAACCATGGCCATCACATCCTTTCAGAGACATCTAGAATTAAATGATCTAATGCCATCCATCCTTCCTTGTTGTAAAACAGCAGAGTGTGAGAATTATTCAGCTACTATTTCTAGTATACAGAGTGGCTGCTTAGAGGTTTCCTTGGTTGGCTCCCAAACACAAAGTTGTTCAACTCAGCACCAACATCACTAATCTACAGACAAAAGATTCTAAGAGACCAAATATTCATAATAATATTTTTTCCTTTCTCCAAACCAGAGGGCTATTGTTTAACATGCTTCAAACATTGTAATGTAAGAAAGACATAACATACAGCTGTTACTATTAACCACAACATAATATAAGACATGAGGTTCCATTGCTTACTCCCTTTCCTCTTCCTGTTAAAATCATATTTTATTGAGAAAAATTTTTAAACAAAGACATGAATAATTATGTGAGACATTTGGAGAAATTTATCACTTCTGTGTTACATAAAAATGGTTGCTTACCAAGGCAGGTAACATGATAGGTATATGTGTATGTATGTAAACATACAAATACTATACACCTACACATTAATACGCATTGTAATATGTATGTACACACATATATATATGTATATACACACATACACGCATATATATATACATACATACACATACATACATACACATGCATACACACATATACATACACACATATACATACATACATATATATATATATATATATATATATATAATATATATATATAAACATATTTACATTCGTATGTAAATATATATATATATATATATTAATCCATATAAACATGGATGACTACACACACACACACACACACACAGGATTCTACTTCCTTCAGGAAAAAGGCCCTTCAGTAAAAGAGTAGATAGAGATTCCATATGGTGTATTCAATGTAAGCCAGGGACACACAAGAAGTGCATTAGAACCAGAGGAAGGTTAACAGAGAAAGTAGATTTTGAATATGGCAGATGCACAAGAGCAATAAATACTTAGAACATATAGGAAACAGGAGGTTCCCAAGAGGTAGAAGATAGATTTTGTTACCTAGGTGACCTAATTAGTATTAGAAGAGGATGTTCTGAAAATATATTTGCGAGAATAAGAACAGGATGAAGAAAGTTTAGGGAACTATTACCTCTGTTAATAACAAAAGGTCTCTCTCTCTCTTTCTCAAAGTGGAAGGCAGATTGTATGATGTTTGTGTACAAACAGCAATGCAACATGGTAATGTGGAACCTGAATGCTGAGGATATGCAAAGTCTAAAAATAATGAATCTAGTATTCTCCATTGAATGTGGAACGTCAATGTGCATGTTTGACAAAGTGCAAATGTATTTCAAGAAAACTTGGACATAAAAAAAATCAGATGCAGTGTATAAGAAAGAAGACTGCACTGTTATGGTCATGTGATGCATATGGATGAGAACAACTGTATAAAGAAGTGCTGAGGACTAATTTTGGATTTTGAAAATCCAGGGAAGATATGGGATGAAGTTATGAATGATGATCTCAAGCGGTTGAGCCTGATGGAGGAGATGACAAAAGGCTGAGATGATTGGCTATTCACTATGCTCAAGAAGACCCATCCATTTTTGTTTTTTTGAAAGTGAGGCCCTAAAAACATGATTATTTATAAATACTCATCAAACCCTGCCCTTGCACCCAATCTGTCCCTGTCAAGCATTCCCTGCATCTCATCTTTCTAACACTCATCCCCCTATCACTCTACTAACACTAGCACTGTTCTACTGCTGTAATCATATAATATTTGAATCTGCACATATTTCATCCTGCCTTTATGCAACCAGACACCTCCTCTTCCTCCTATTGAAACTGCTTCCTTTTAAAATCTATCTTACATTTTCAATATCATAGATCACCCTCTTCTATACTTTCAGTTATCTCTGCCACTCCTTTGAACTACATCTTAGAACTGACATGCAATATATGGAGTAATTCTTCATTTTAATGTTAAATTGTTTTCATCTAAAACTTGACCTAAAATGTAACAACACACACACACACACACATATATGTAACAGTCGTTTCCATTACTGAATAAACAATCATATATGGATATGTCATTCAATGTTACAGTTATTGCAGTTTAAAATTTCAATGTTGCAATAACGTTTAAATGTTTAGATGTTCAATATAACACCTATTTATGAACTATGATTTACTATTTTCCATACAAACATGTTAATAATACCTGCTGTCTCAAAGACATTGTACAGCCAGAATTGGTAGAATGACAAAAAAAATGTATTGCAGCATATAATTATATGTGTTAAGTTCAAATCCTGCATGCTCAAATTTGCATTTCACCACTCCATCTATATATATAAAGTTGATGATGTCTGTATGTGTGTGGCAGGTTTGGTAGCCTTCAACTAACACTATCTCCTCCGAGACCCTGCTGCGCAAGTTGACTAAAATTGAGAGCACGATAGAAGAAGGCTTGCTCTTCATTCCATAGAAGAAAAAATTCAAATCGGACCATGTTAAAACCAAAAATTATTTACATCAAAAAGGTGCTTTTTTTCTATGAAAATCCCTATTTTTTATGATTTTTCAACTGCTGTGTCACCATTTTTTGGTGTATTTCAACCAGAAAAATGTTCACTTAAAGAGAATAACAAGTTACATAATGCAAATTTTTTACTTTTCAAAAAAGATTGAAACTATGTCAAAACTTTGTTAACGCGACATCAAAGTCTGCTGTTTTAAGTGCAACTAAAAAACAAACCCGAGCAACGCCAGGCTATACTGCTAGTGGTCAATAAAATAAAGTACATCATATTTTAATAGAAAAGACAAAAGTATATCATCATTGTTTTATCATCTATTTTTCCATACTTGCACAAGTTGGACAGAACTTACTGAGGCAAACTTTCTACAGCTGGATGATCTTCCTGTCACCAAACCTCACTTGTTTCCAAGCAAGGTAATATTTCTCCATGGCCAGATATGTTCTTGCAGAAGTTTGGAAATGAATGACACTGCTTGTATGACAGTGACACTCGTTTACAACAAACATGCAATGGCAAGACAAAGCAGCACCAACACACACACACAACATTGGTTTCAAATTTTGGTACAGAGCCTGCAATTTTGGGGAAGGGGAACAAGTTGATTACATATAGATATAATCTTGCCAAGTACAATAGTTGGCACAAAATTGACAGTAACATTCTCACCAGTTATATGTCATAACCAGCAATATACTGCTTAACAGTAGTATATAAGAATATATGACAGGTTTCTTTCAAAGCTCATCTACCAAATCCACTCACAAGACTTTGGTTGGTCTGGGGCTATTGTAGAAAACACTTGCTCAAGGTGCCACAAGATAGCACTGAGCCTGAAGCCATGTGATTTGAAAATAAACATCTCAACTACACAGCAATGCTATAATTGTTCTCTTTCCTCAAAATTTTTGGTCTTGTGCCTCTGCAAGAAAACTATTTTTGTTACGCAGTATTGATGATGTGAGTGTGGTTTAGGACGAGAAGCCTATTTTTGCCCCTTCTCTTATAAAAGTCCTTTTATGCTGTTTATGTCTGTCCTTTACTTTGAATTGAGAAATTTTCTAAAATAGATGTTGCTGAACCATGCAGACAAGTTTTCTGCAAGCACTCACTCTCTGTTACTAATAACTATTTCAGTATGAACTATGTTGATCTTTAGCTATTCTTATATGATGACCAGATAATCAACAGAAAATTGTTCCCTAGAATATCCAGTTCTGAATTCATCAAGTATTATAACTAGAAAGGAACCTTGATGAACACTATACATTTACATTTATTTTTCTATTGAAGTCTCTTCCTCAGCTCTTATGTTGATCTCAACACATAATGCAAGATTTAAATTGTTTTCATGAGCTATTCAGATAATCCTTAACTTGCTCAGTGCTCAACAAACTACAAGAGCAGAGAGTTGAAACCATCCTTATCCAAACTCACCCTATTTATAACCTTGTGGTTTCTGCAATTGTCTTTTTCCAGAGAATTTTTATTGAATCACTCAAGAACTGGAGTAGAATGGAGTGGGGATTGAATTAATTCTGTAATTCTTCAAACATACTATAAGCTTATAGTGGATAAATATGTCCTCAAATTTATAAAAGCAGAAAATGAGTTGTGGTGATATAAATGCTTTTCACCAAAAGTATTCATTGTGCTGGGGTGATGTGAAACAATTTAATTTATGTTTTACTGTTTGGTATGAACCATTTTGTAGCATTATGTGAGTGACAAGAACCAGCAAAGGTTTTAAGGAAAATTCTGTCTTGTGAATCAACAAGAAAAGAATGATTTGAAATTATAAGTTTCTTTTTTTAGTTAGAATAAGAATAAAAATGGAGAGCTGAGGATATGGGCTACAAAGCCAAGGCAAAGCTTAATGCAAAGGTTGAGAAATAAAAATGGGAGAAAGTGGGGTCACACTGACAGATTAAATGAGACAAAGTAACTTGCAAAGAGAATAAGAATGGAGCGATGAGTTAAGAGGGAAAGTATAGGGTACTGGAAGTGTGAGGTGAAGTGCATAATGACTTATTGAGAGAAACAGGTAACTATTAGAGAAACAGAAGGATCAGAATCACAGAAAGCTACCACTGTCACATGAAATTAACAGTGAGACAGAAGCTTTTTTCCAACAGGTTTATTCTCAGCAGCTGTGGGCCCTAGCTTCTAAACTATCACCTGTCACAAACTGCTGACTTTATTGATACTGCAACTTGTCCATTACCTTTAATATTTCGATTAATGCTAGTCATAGCTTTTGTTTAAACTGTTATTTTGGTGCAAGCTGAGAACAGTGAAGTTGGTTTGTTGCTGTAATTTGAGCAATTAGAGAGCAACTTACTGGTCAGTTTACAATCCATTAACGTATTAAACCCACTTGTTCTATGACTGCAAGTATTACTGTTCTTTCAAAAGTAGGACCTCCAAGAGAAATTTTGTTTAGGAGGAATATAACGACTTTTGCACACCATCCCCATCTCATGGGTGGTTTGCTCCTCTCAAAATTTAAGGGACTACCTTTTTGTTTTAACTTTTTACTTGTTTCAGTCATTTGGCTGCGGTCATGCTGGGGCACAGCCTTGAAAGGTTTTAGTCAAACAAATCTTACTTTTTGAAGCCTAGTATTTATTCTACTGGTCTCTTTTGCCGAACTGCTAAGTTACGGAGATGTAAACACACCATCACCAGTTGTCAAGCAGTAGTGGGGGACAAACACAGACAGACAGACAGACAGACAGACAGACAGACACACATACATACATACATACATATATATATATATATATATATATATATATAATATATATATATATAGGGAGAATTCACACAAAAAAAAGGCATTGGTTGGCTATTCACAGCTTGCTATGTAATGGGACTGAACTTGAAACTACATGTTTGCAAAGTAAACTTCTTAACCACACAGTTTATAGCAAAGTTTATAGCCTTACTCCAAATGTAAATCATCTTTGTTAAATGACAGCCCCTTTTGTCATGCCTCGTTGCATAATAGGTTAACAAATATCAGCTTAAGTAAACCAAAACCAGAGAAAAAAAGAGATAAATAAGTAAAAGAAGAAGGAGCATGTGAAAATGGATACTTGTTTCGGTGGTAAATCAACTATAACAACTGCATGGAAGCATGGCTATTTGCTCTGTAATAAAATATAATACCTTCTTGATCACACTGGATCCAAAATATGCAGCTCTTCGGATAACGAAGTGGTCCACTGATTGCATCTAAGCCAACTGACTTGTGTTGTTCTTTCAGGATTTCACTCTTGGGAATTCCATGTTTATCATAGATTTCCAAGGCCCTGTTCAAGAAAATGAGATGTTTTCTTTGTTTTATTAAAATAATAATAATAATAATAATAATAATAATAATAATAATATAATAATAATAATAATATAATAATAATAATAATAATAATAATAATAATAATAATAATAATAATAATAATAATAAATGGTACTGATGCAGTACCAGGCAGTGGCTCTCATGACTGCTGAACTTAACTGATTGGAAGTGTTGTCATGTACATTGTTTTGTCTTGGTATAAAAGATGGGCTACAGCAAATATTCTGCTCAATACCACAGATTTGCTTGTCAGTTATTTGACCGTAACCAGTTGACCATGTCCCTTAGTGGCTGACGATATGTGCATCTCTGATCACAAGCAGAAGTAGTGGGGGAGTATCATAGCCGTTGTTGAAAGGAATTCTTGGAGGTTTGAATAAATCACCTTTGGAAACATGGGTGTTTCATTCAACATCCTTAAACAATCCTTATTCAGGGACCTTTTGAGCCGAAGAAAATCCTAACTGGTGCCCCACCTGCAAGGTCACGCGCTGTTTATCTTGATATGAGATCACCATGTCGCACACATATAGTTGTGATGCATATGCCTGGTGTACCCTTATCAGATGGGTAGTCATGATGGGTATACTGGGTTTCATATATTTTACCCCAGTGTCACTTTGATGGCATGCACTGCTCTCTCACTCAATAATACTACGCACATATTTAGTTGTGATGCAATATGCCTGGTGTACCCTTATCAGATGGGTAGTCATGATGGGTATACTGGGTTTCATATATATTTACCCCAGTGTCACTTTGATGGCATGCACTGCTCTCTCACTCAATAATACTAATAATAATAAAACAGTGATAACATCTTTGTGGTAAACAGTGCTGTTGTTGTTAATTGCAATGTTTTATTTTTCTGTATATGTTTAGTTACAGGAATTACAGTTGAAGAAATGTTATGAAAAAGGAAGATCATAAAAATAAATGAATGAATGAATAGATGAGTTTGACAGTATGATTACTGACTGCCTGTCCAAATAGGTTCACAGACATAGCCAACACTTTCCTTCACTCTCTTTGCACTCACATAATGTATCTCTTTCTATCATTCTCTCTTTCTCTCTCTCTCTCACACAGACACAAATTCTCCCTTGTTCATTAACTCTTTCGCTCCAATTGCCACATAGCAGAATAATACATAAGTCTCCATCTTTTTGTCTTAGACACTTTCCTTCTCTGAAGAACCACAAATCTTCACAAACACACACAAACACAGACACTATCTGAAGGGGACACACAAGACATTTGAGTGGACTGTGTACATGCACATAGAAAAAGTACCATAAGTGTACACACACACACACACACACACAAAACACCCATAAGGTATTATCTGGGTCAATGCTTACACTGACAGCTCAAAAGTAAAAAAAAAAAACCTCATTATCTGCATGGACATCACTTGTTAGTAGGAGGCCCAAATGGGTTAAATAATTAAAAACTGCACAAGGCATATTTACTGGATTAAGTATTTAAATGCATCGAAATGGGATTATTTTGTGTCTAGCAACCAATCTTTAAAAATACAATGGTATCTATTTACTTTTGAGATGTCTATGTACATATACAGATCCTTACACACACACACACATGTTTAAAAGAAGTTTTGATACTCTGACTGCTTCCCTTGCTGGTATCATGGCAATGACTTAGTTATTTGTTGAAATTAAGCAGATATAGAAGTTGTATTGTTCGGCATTCAGAGATCAGCTCTTTAAAAAAAATTGTAAAGAAATGCCTTTACTTATGCCAAATTTTAATGACATGATTAAAATATAGAGGTTTAAATTAAAATTGGTTACAGTAGAATCACTTATAACAGGATAACTTACATGTGAGTCATAGCAGAATTGCTAACAGAGTCAGTAATAGAACAATTAGTTATAGTAGAGTCAGAGCAGAACTGGTTGTGGAAGTGTTAGTTATAGCAGAGTCCGTCTGTTATAGTAGGGCCATTTATAGTAGAGTCAGAGTCAGTTACAATGGTATGAACTGAAAACTGTTTCTTTGGCAAAAAGGGGTTAGTAAAGGGAGTGGTGATTAAAGTTGAACCCCTAAACAACAACAATGACAGCAAAAATGATAAAAGCACAATTCATGAAGGTTGAGCTGGTAAACCACAACTGATAAGAGAACCAAAAATAAAAAGCGCAATCCACAAAACGTTGGAAGAGAATAATTATAACTTATCAACAGATTTAAACCATATATATATATCATGTCAAAGAGGTTTAACCATATATATGATGTCAAAGAACCAAAGGTTAAGTTATGGCTGTATAGTTAAGACCACTTCACAACCACAGGATTTCAGATTTCATATCTCACTACACTGCAACTTGGGTAAATGGCCTGCTATATCCTCAAGTTGGTCAATATTTTGAAGATGGGCAATTTGAGAATAGATAGGGCATTTGCTCAAGGTAATGTGAGCCTTCCTTTATGTTTGTATTGCAATCATCATCATCATCATCATCATTATCATTTAATGTTCACTTTCCATGATAGCATGGGTTAGACGGTTTGACTGGAACTGGTGAGCCAGGGAGCTGCACCAGGTTCCAGTTTGATTTGGCATAGTTTCTATAGCTGGATGCCCTTCCTGACATCAACCACTCCAAAAGTGTAATGGGAGTCATTTACATGGCACCGGTAACAGCCACGACTATGACTACGATTCGCTTGATTTGGCAAGGCTTCTCAGTACAACATCACCAAAGGTCTCAGTCACTTGTCATCGCCTCTGTAAGGTCCAACATTTGAAAGACCATGCTACCAGCAACAGCCACATCTATGATTTCATGGGTACTACAATGTCAGTCACATTTCTATTTTCCTTTGTGCTTGTTGTACTTTTTTGGTGAGTTTGTTGTTCTCCATGCCCTGTCAAAAGACTACTGTCTTTTTTGCTGAACTGTATTACATGAATCTGTCCATAATTCTCTGTCACTCTAGTATGATATAATCTTCATTGTTTTAAGTTTTTTTCTTTTTTCTTTGTAATGTCCTCCACTTCAGTGATATTTACAATTATTGGCACATTCAGTGGAGTACTAGCATGAAATTAAAGTTTTTTGATTTTAAATAAGCTGAAAATACACTGATTCCAGTCCCCATGGCTGATGAGAGATTTGTTTTATTGTCTTTTCTGTTGCTTTCATGTCCCATTTGATTTTTATCCTATGAATATGTATGTGTGTGCACACGCATATTCATGTATGCATGTGTGTATCTTTTATTGATGTATAATCTATGAAGCAAACAGCAAAGAAAAAAAAAAGGCAAAAAACTGATTCCTTTGAAATGAAGTCCTTTGTAATAGTTGTCTGCACTAAGTTGTAGACATCTGCTTGTCAGTCTCACCAGCAAAAAGATGTAATAATCCTTTGTATTATACAACAATACAAAAATTGAATTGAGATGCTGGCAGGTTGCAGGATGAAAGAGAGTTTTGAGACATCACAACAATGCAAGCTTTCAGCCTGTAAAGACAGCTCACATGTGGATGCAGTATCAAAGATGTCAGTTCTTGTTTACTACAGAGACTATCACACTGTTGTTCTTTAGCCCCAGGTCAGAGACTTGATCCAGTATAGATCTAAATTAAAATGTATTCAAGCTTTGACCATTCCATCATTTTAGGGAAGTGTAAGACTATATTATATATACAATATGTCTTTTCTATATTTAAGACAGTATGGCATAGTTTGATGGATATTTAGTTGCTATTTCTAACAGGTCGAGTGACCACACAGAGGGTCTGTTATTGGCAGCCATGTTTACAGAGTAATTTTCTTTTTTTTCTTTTACTTTCCAGGGTTAAAAAAGCTCTCTCTCTCTCTCTTCTTTGTAAAGGACA